>NC_051219.1:3886702-4164202 GCF_015220715.1 Pygocentrus nattereri
GAGGGAAAGTAAATCCTAGCTGTTGTGCTGTGGCTGCACCAGTTGTATCTATAAGGAAGGACTGTTGTGGGAGGAACCACTGCTATATAGGTGCATTTGGCAGTTGCTGGTGCTGCACAGTGCATGGGGCAGGTGGTGTGGGGCACATAGTGGTGGGCCACTCTGAAGTGGCAGACATTCTACTAAGTGGGCTATCACCTGGACACGGAGCTCTATGGGCACTGCTGTGCCTGGCGTATGGCTATGAAAGCTCTGCAACAGGTGTCACATGTTAAGTTGCAACACCTCTGCTGCGGCACCCTGATAGAGAGAGTAGCCATGGATGTCCTGGGCCTTTCCTACCACCAAGGCCCGGAGCTGCTATGTGCTCGAGCCCATGGATTATTTCATTAAATGGCCTGAGGCAGACCAGAATGCAGCCACAATGACAGAGCAGCTGGTAGAGGAGTTTTTCTACCAGTTTGGCATGGCAGAGGAGCTCCACAGTGACAAGGTGCACAATTTCGACTCGGCTGTCATGGCTGAGGTTTGCTGAGAGACCTGGGTGAGCGAGAGAGACACGGACCTTAGTGCTCCCACAGTAATACTCTCTAGGAGTGCTTCAACTCAATGCTCATTACTCAGCTGATCATCATCACTGACCAGCACCAGCACAATATATGAAGACCAGCATTTGCACCTGGACCTTCTCGCTTGCATTGGTTCCACTGTGCAGAAGTCGACTGAGTTCACTTCCCATGTTCGGCCATCAGCTCAGGACAATCACAGAGGTGGTCTTTGAGAACCTGTCAGGGTTGGAGGGAGCAGCAGTGCTGGAGCAGATTATGCTGAAGAGCTCCACCACTGTCTTTGCCTATCGGGGTAAAGCCTGCACCCACTAGAAATGAGAATATGGTTTGTGCCTTCAAGGGCAATCACTGCTGCCAGGAGTGTGGATGTGGCCATACAACCCATTCCACAGGGAAGGGTGCTGCCCAAAGCTGCAGTCACCATGGGAGGGGCCCGGTGTGGTAAAAGAATGCCTGGGCAAGGTAGTGTATTGGGTCAGTGGACTGTTGTAGTTCAAAGGGACAGACTTGCCCTGTACTGGCCCTATGAAGAGGAAGCCATGCTGGATGAGATGGGACAGTCACCTCAGGGGCCGCACCCCAAGGAGGAGTTGGAAGTGTCCAGGGCTGAGGGTCCCAGGGACAGCAGACATTATGAGACCCCTGCCATGAAGAGACCACAGTGAGGGGGACAATTTCAATACAATTCAAGGACTTAGTTTGTGCAATGTGGGTTGCATGGATGACATTTGAAGGGGAGGCAATATGGAATTGTTCATGCCTGTGTTGTGTTTTAGTTTAGTTCTCCTTTCTGTAGCTTTTATTTGGCTGTTTTGCTTTGGGAACATTCTGGGGACACTCTTTTTTTTAGGAGTAGTGTGTGTGTGATAGAAGACTTCAGAGACAGTTGAGGAAACCTGGCACAAGAGAGCTAGCCTAACTTGATTTCAGGGATTGTCTCTCCTTCTGTTTCTGTGCAATGAGTTTAGTAAAAAAGCAAATTTAAGCATAAATTATGGCCTCTCCTGAATCTTAATCTGAGTGTTGTCACAATGATAATAATGACAATAATAATAAGTTACATTTATATAGTGCCTCAAAGTCGGTCTACATAAAAAAAATGAAGTTTAAGGTCAAGTTTTAAAACACGTAAGTTTGACAAAAGTTTGAAAACAGGTAAGTTTTGAGTTGTGTTGTAAAAGCTAAAACAGAAGTGACATTGTGGGGATTCTAAGGATGTGAGGTCATGGATGTCCTGTTATGCTGAATGTCCCAGCACCAACCAAGGTCAATCTGAACTGTGGGACTTTAAGCCAATCAGTATCCAAACATCTTAGTGTAAGGGCTGGGGTGTAAGGATGGAGAGGTTCAGCAATGCATAAAGGGGCAAGTCCATGTATGGCTTTGAAGGTTAAGAGGAGTAGTTTGGGTTTTTTATGCAAAGAGACAGGTAACCACTTCATTTTGTAGAAACGAGGTGTGAGAGCATACAAAGCATTTGGTGTGAGTGAGGACCCTCATTGCTGAGTTTTGAACATATTGTAATTTAGTGAGGAGTTTAGCTCATAGACCAGAAAGAAGTGCATTACAGTAATCTGGACAAGAACAATAAGAACCAGAATTTCTGCTTTGCTGGAACAGAGTCTGAATTTGTTACAGAGGCAATGGCAAATGATCTTAGTAAGTAAGCTGATATAATAGTCAAACAACATAGAGGAATCAAAGATGACACCAAAAGTATCAATAGTTTCTGAGGGTTTTACATGTACTCCATCAATGTGAAAGTGCCAAGGATAGAACCTTGGGGCACACCTTGAGCAACATGAGCAGTGCAGGATTTATGTTTATTAGTGATAACCAGTTACCAGTGAGGCAAGAATTAAACCAGGAAAGAGCTGTAGATGAGATGCCAATAGGAGAGAGATGGGCATTGGCTATGTCATGAGAGAGTGTATCAAAAGCATAGCAGAGATGTAGGAGAAGAAGATAACTAATTGCTCCAGAATCAGAGCTATATGAAAGGTAATTAACAATCCTACGGAAATCTGTCTCTGTACTATGGCATGAAATTAAACCAGACTGGAACCATTCAGACAGATTATTTGATGCCAGATGATTGTAGCTGAGATTTGTTTCCAATAACATTTTTCAATAGTTTAGCAGTGAAAGGAAGATTAGAGATTGGTCAGTAATTATTTAAAGTTGAATTATTTATAGTACAATCTAAACTAGGTTTCTTCAGGAATGGCACAAATGCAGCAGTTTTATAGCTCTAATAGGACAATTCTGGACATAAGAGAAATATTAATCAAGTAAGAAATGGGAGTATAGATATCTGACAATTTTTGAGTAAGGAAGCAGGTACAGGTTTTAACTGGCAGGCTGTGAAGTTAAATTTCTTAATTAAGTTTGAGACACGTGATGAAGTGGCCAGAGTGAAATCAGTAAACGGATGGACACTGTGTTCAGAAAGAAACTCCTGTAGTTCAGTGTCATATAGATTTACAAGTTTATCGAAAAAAGGTATAGACAATTTAAGTTTTATTATGAAAAAAGTGGAGAAATGCCTCGTGTAACTCAGCAGAGTCAGAAACATTAGATGCAGGGAGGGATAATGAGTTTGTAAACTGTGGTAAAAGTGACCAAGGCCTGTAGCTAGTGTAGCAGGTGGGGTTTTGCGACTCCACCTACGTTGCTTGTGAAGCTGCGTGGCTGCGTTTAAATTACTGGGCGGCCCCTTTGTACCCTATATATGGGCAGGGGGACGACTACTTTTGGTGCGCTTCCTGTCCCCCCTCCTTTCTGCTGTGACTTCCGTGCCGGCAGCGTTCAGCGTGGAGTTTAGCGTGACTGTTTGGATTACTTCTCGTGAGTTTAAGGTATCTGTTCACAGCATTACGGGATAACGTGGTAGTTGGCTTAATTACTAACTCCTCGTATTTGTTTGTAGTCGCGGGCTCGTATTCGATTGCCGGCTCAGCGCTGTGGTATGCATCTCTGATGTTGCCTGGGCACTTTCACTTTAGTAAGGTAATTTCTGCCTGTTTCCTTTTATATATGTTCTGGCAGTGAGTACGGCTTTTGGCTAACCTTATTTCTTGGGTGGTGGGATAGTGTTAGTGATTGTGCTGCCTTGCTGCGGGCATTGTCTGCTGGAGCTGTTGGCTGTAGCCATTGTCAGCTGGAGCTGCTGTGTGTTATTACCTGCTGCTGTCTGCTGTGGCCATTGTTTGCTGTGGCTGCTGGCAGAAATTGATGCTGTGCTGGTAAGTATGCAAGCTGCATTGACTTAAATCAAATATTAACTAAATTAATTGTAATTCTGTGTATTGTTCTAGGTTTTATTGTCCAGATTGTGCGGACTGATTTCAGCTCCTCACAATGCTGCTGTTTTGCCTGGGTTTATTTAAGTTTTTTTTGGTGTTGCATTAAGTTTTGTTTTTGTTTAGTTATCTTGAGTTATTCTGGTTTTGGTTTTCTTTTCTACTTCCTTACCTT
The DNA here is from genome assembly GCF_015220715.1 of Pygocentrus nattereri. Taxonomy (NCBI): domain Eukaryota; kingdom Metazoa; phylum Chordata; class Actinopteri; order Characiformes; family Serrasalmidae; genus Pygocentrus; species Pygocentrus nattereri. Next base: position 3,890,749 of record NC_051219.1, read on the forward strand.
AATTTCGGTTTTTGTTATTTGGTGGTGTTTAGGTTCGTGATTAATTTAATTTTTACTTTATTGTTCATTTGTTATTTTTGAGTTGCTAATTTTGCTTGTTTTTGATTTCTATCCTGATTTATTAATTTGAATTTGCTTTGGCTTAATTTTGAGGTTTAATCCTGATTTACTAATTTTGCTTGTTTCTTGATTTCTATCCCGATTTTATTAATTTGGATCTGTTTTGGCTTAATTTTGGGGTTTATTCCTGATTTACTTCTTTGGGTTGTTTTTTCTTTTGTTTAACTGATTTCGGTATGTTTGCTCTATTTGTTGGTTTACTTTAACAACTTTATTTTATTTTATTTTATTTTTTATTTATTTATTTATTTATTTTTTTTGAAGAACCAGCAGAACTGTATGGGAGCACGGGATCCCCTTCTTGGCTGTGTTTTTTTTTTTTTTTTTTTTTTTAAATCTTTTTGTCTCTTTGTTGGATAGGAGCTGGGGGCCAAGCATCTGACTTGGGGATGTGGAATTCTATTCACCTTTCCTGTAGTGTGGAGCACGTTGGGTGTGATTGAGATGTGTGGCACTGACATGTGTGGTTTGTAGTGTAGAGGATATTCCTATCCCTGTACTTCCTTCTGTCGTGGTAAGCCCTTAACCCAGTTCCTTCCTAATTTGTTGCTGGTAATTTAAATAAATTATTGCTAGTTATTTTTTTTATATTGATTCTCCAAGAAGGGAATTCCTGGTCTGCCTGGTGGAAAAGATGTTTTAAAATAATTGTCAATAAATCTCTATTAAATGATTGTACCCCGTCTCTGGCCTTTGAGTGTGTTGAACCTGGGTGTCTTTGTCTTCTCTAGGCCTTAAGTGCCTTTTTTTTTTTTTTTTTTTTTTAAATCACCTCTAGGTGGTGTAGTCGTGCATTAACAAAATTACGCCGCTCTGCCACACTAGCATTGCTGATTATGGAAGAAATGTGGTGTGAACAGTCTGCATACATGGCAGACCTGTATGCTAACATTTGTTCACTGTATGTAATGCAGTGAAGACTAAGGTCAGTTTTTCTAATAAAGCTACCCAAGATGGTGACCTACTGCTTTCATGGAGCAAAGGACTGAACCAAGGACAGGAATGAAAGGGCATGAACCTAGTCTTCAAGGGGACAGTAATAGTTCAGGTTGTGTCTAGAAGAGCGGGTGACATACGATTGTGACACGTGGCAATAATTGTAAATCACGGGCTAGACGTAAACGCGCAAAGCTGTGATGGTATAAACCTATATTTCTTTATTTAATCATTACTTTAAGTGTTTGTCATGGATGCTTCACTGAAACAGCAACATGAAAAGAATATTTTCCTAAAGTGAAATTACTATTCAGAAAATTTTAAAGGGAACAGTAGTTACAGTTTCAGTTTCCTTTATTAAATTAAAAAGATTTACAATATCTGCCCTGCGATGGACTAGCGACCTGTCCAGGGTGTGTCCTGCCTTCCGCCCGATGACTGCTGGGATAGGCTCCAGCACCCCCCGCGATCCTGACGGAGAAGCGGCTTAGAAAATGGATGGATGGATTTACAATATGACAAATTAAGAAGATCCATTTAGTACAAGTTCATACAAGCTCAACTATTTAAAATACATTCAGAGATATACAAAAGCACATCATTTATCACAAACACAGAACTGAATGCTGAAAAATTACACTCACACAATTACACAACACTTCTGCATCCAACTGACATTCATTTCAAATACATATATTCATTAAACATGCGTACATAACATTCAGAGAACCAGTATTACAGTAAATAAGAGCACATCATGACTTATGCAAAGACTGAACTTAAGCTCTAGCGAGAAACACATTAATTATGAAATAAAGTTATTTTGTAAATAAGTTCACCAAATATTCTTGAAAGCAATAATCTATAACTTAACTTGATTGAATGCATAGATAAAGTTTACAGAACTGAAGTTGAGTTAAACAGGTTTCTTCAGATTTCCTAACATGGATTAGAATGAAAAGGCAGTGTCTAATATTTTCATCATGATCATCGCAAAATATAACTGCAAATTATTGTTGCAGTATTTTGAAGGGTTTAGACACATGAATCTGGGTTTAGCTCTGTAAGTATTGGGATTTCAGCTCTGGTTGGGGTTTAGGCTCTGGTAGACTGATGTAGACTGGCTCATCTGATTGGTTGGTGTTGGTAGACAATCTGATTGGTTGGTGTTGGGGCTTAGGCTCATGTAGACTCATGTAGGCTGGCTCATCTGATTGGTTGGTGTTTGGGTTTAGGCTCTGATCAACTTAATCTGATTGGATGGTGTTGGGATTTAGGCTCTGGTAAACTGAATCTGATTGGTTGGTGTTTGGGTTTAGGCCCTGGTAGACTGAATCTGATTGGTTGGTTTTGGGGTCCAGGCTCTGGTAGATTGCAGCCATGCTGATCTTGTTCCGGGCTCCAGAAGGATCATTTTCATAATCATCATCAACCTGCAACCACAGCAAGACACACAGGAGAAAAAAAACAAACCTTAGTCTTCACATTATGTTCATTTATTCATACAGAATAATTGCCTATGTTGTCATTAAGCCAAAGGTTTCCATCTCTGGCCCTGAAGATCTACTGACATGGAGATTGTAGGATAAATACACTTGACTCTAATAATCAGATGCTACTAAAGTCCTTGGTTGTCTGGATCATGTGTGTTAGATTATGGTTGTATCTAAACTTTTCAGGGGAGGACTTTACCAGAATCAGAGTTGGGAACCTCTATATTACACCTACAATAAACCAAATGCTGTATACCCATTATAATTAATTTGACAATATCTATTTATAGTTTCCTACTGTGTCCTATGAAGATTGCAGTGTACAGTCTTGTGTCCTTCATAGGAATATTTTATTGCTTTAATAAGTAGGTGAGCTCATAATTAAACATGTTCTCTGTATATTTTACATTGCTTCGGTGATTTGCATAATATAAAAGATGACACGTAGGTCATTATCGGTAAGAGCATCTTCTGAATTGTCATACATTCCTCTGGATTTGACTCTAGAGAACTCCAATTCCTAGAATTCCTCTGGAAATCACATGACTGCTGCTCCACCATTCATAGCTGATCAACATTCTCCTTTACACCATCTATCAGACCTCCACTATACCGTAGAGTAGTTAATATATAAGCCTGGGATTTTCGGTTAGAAGTTTCATTTAACTTTTTGGATTGTTTTGGATTTGATCTGTGCCTGTTTTCTGACAATGAGCTTGGATCACGTTTCAGACAGTAAAACCTCTTTTTCTAATACATCCACGATCGACTGATCAGTTGTGTCACGTTACACAAATGCCACAGCTGTCAATCAAATGGTGTTGTGTTCAGTTGGAATGAAACAAATACCTACAGACTCTGTAGCCTCATGAAACAGTGCTGAATTCCACTGACTTGCACTTTTACATTTAAAAACACTTCATAATTGGTTATAATGAGACGCAGGTTTCAGACTCTGTTTTTATTTGGTTTTTTCACTCACTATGTTCTGTGTTCCTCTCTCAGTGTTGGTAGAGGCAGACCCTGCAGAACAATTGAAGATGTTAATTAAAGAGTTGGTTTCCACAAGACTGGTGGATTTCATCTTCAACAGAGGAAATCTTTCATAACTGATATCTAATTTATACTCATATTAAAGTATCAAAGTATTACGTTGCTACCAAAGCTGCTTTTATGTGATTATGGTTGTGTGTGTAGTACCTTGTGTCCTATTGTGGAGCAGTTTGTAGATCAGTGCTGATTGTCCAATCACTATAAACAGCAGCAGAGCCACACAGACAATCCAAGGGATGAGCGAACCTGAGGAATCTGTCATCAAGAAAAAGAGATGAAACAATCATTCATTACAGTTTAAAGCAAGTTGTAAAATTTTATAAAAAGACACTTCCACTCCTGAACTGCATGGCTCCTGAGAATAGTGATCTTTCACTTTTTCAGTACATTTATTCATTAGATTTCCTTCAGCTCTCCTCCCTTATTTATTGAAGAAGTATCATAAAACATGCATTCAATATACTAACAATATCCTAGTTAATAATATTTAGTAGTGAGTGCACATTTATTTTTGCTCAAACATAGTTTTCACACAATCTTCATAATTTTTTTTCCCCCATAGGAATGAATGAGGTACAAAAACATGCATTTTTTCTCATCCGTCATTTCTCCCATAGATTTGCATTAATCTTTGCCAAACACAAGCCCAATTATGTCTTTGCCCAACAGCCATCAAAATGCATGTCCTCACTCAGGACAGGTCCTCAAACTCTACTGCACAGACATATTAACCTGCCCTCCTCTATGTTTCATTTTTTATCCCTCATTCCTCCCATATAGTCCCATTCATTTTCACCCCTACAAAGCCCTAAACTTTCTTTTTCCAACAGCCACCAAACTGCATATACTCACAGACATACTGACCCACACTCCTCTATGTGTTGTTTTCTTATCCTTGAATTTCCTCCAATGTACGTCCATTCATTATTTTTTCCACAAACCAGCCGTATTCTTTCCTTAAATGACAGCCTCTAAACTGCCTACTGCCCTGCACTCCTCTAATCGTGGATTTTCCATTTCTCGTTCTTTCTATGGAGACCCATTCATTTTTACTTGCACCCTAGCCCTGTTATTTCCTTTATCTGACAGCAACAAAATTCATTTTTCCACCCCTCATGCCATAGCAACTGAATAGAAACACCTTAGCAACTGCCTAGCAACAAGCTTCAGCTGCACACTTCATTTTCTTCAGGAAATGTACTATTCTAGTTATGTCTGTTAAACATGTAGTTCATGTATTTTACATTGTTTATCATATCAGTTAACCTTGTAGTTAATATATTAGTTAATATTAGTTAGTATATTATTTGATCTGAGTTACTATATTACTTCATCTGTCCAATCAGTCTATAAAGGTTCTTTATCCAGTGTTAACTCCTGGAACAACCCATGCCTTCTAATGTTCTTTCATAAGTAACAGAGCACAATGCGTTATTTGTTATTATGACACAGTGGTCAACAAGCACTCACACACATATTTTAAAGTACATACAAAGTCTTGCTGTACAGTAACATCTGACCAGACTGACCTGAGATTTCTCTCTTCTCTGCTGTGGATTTCACATAGAAAAACAGAAAAAGAGGTGCATAATGGTACAATAACACAAATTAATTTGAGATAACAGTGTATGTCACTAGATTCAAAACATTTTTTTAGATTTTTCAATGCAGTTTAAGCTGTAGACAAGCTCTCAGTATCACCAGAAAACAGCAGATATTACAAATGTTATAAATATACAAACCCACTGTAACACTGAGCTGCTGTGTTAGCAATGGTCAACATCAAGTACAAACGTGCTCTTCTGTTCTGAGAGTCTTTACCGTGGACAGTAAGATAATGAAGTACCTGTAATGCTGAGTTTGATGTTGATGGACTCTTTGTTGTTGATTGAACATCTGTATGTTCCCTGGTCTTGTTCAGTCAGGTTGGAGATCAGTAGAGAGAGATTTGCTGGAAGGTTCTTATTAAACATCTGGACTCTGCCTGTGTATCGTGGCGTCTCATTGGATACCTCAGTCCCACATGAGCCTACATGCTCCCATTTCACACTTACAGGTTTTGTGCGTTGGTCAGTGCAGGAGCAGGGCAGGAGAACAGACTGTCCTGGAGATCTGAAAACCAGTTTCTCCTGAGTCTCTGACAGTGTGCAGCCTGTAGGAACATAAAGCAGCACAGTGTTTCTGTTCTGTTCATTACTGTTGCATTTTCTGGCAAAACCTTACAAACTAGACTGAGGGACCCATTCCTCTCGATCAAGGCATCAATAATGGACTCCTGGTCATTTGGGAAATAACCAATAATTTCCACTAGCAGTATACTGAAATGGCTCTACTTTGTTGACCCCAACCTATTGCGTGGACTTGCCCACTGAACTACAACTGGTCTTTCACATCCTACCTCTGCCGTCTTCAAGAGAAAGTCTGTTGAAGGCAGCAAAATGTTTTCGTGACATCAAAGTGACCGGGCCCCACTGAGCCATGCATGGCTTTTAAAATGCCCTCCTGCAGTCCCCTAGGCATGACTATGTGCCATTTCCTCTCAACAGTTACTGGCTCAATCCAAGTCTGTAACAGCACTTTAGCATAAGGAGACAGGGCCACTACCTCCTCCCAGTGGGACTGTTGTTGTGAACTCACCCACTGCATCACTGGCTGCAGGTCTGGTTCTTACTTTTGCTGATCAGCCCACTCATTTCTTTCCACATCTTGCAGCACAGCACAGCTTTGTGTGGTTGCCCTTCATGCCATCTCAAGCTGTCCTGTACTGCCTGATAGCCAAGAGTGGACAACAGCTCTTCTTGAGCGACACAGTACCCTCGCTTATCTTAACTCATTATTCTACTAAAGTAGGCTAAATCTCTGTCTCTGTCACACCACTGCTGCGAAAGAATGACACCCACACCCTACCAACTGGCATCTGTGTTTAGGATAAAGGGCAAGTTGGGCTCCAAGTTTGCCAGGATAGTTGTGCTCATAAGGGCTTGTTTCAGGGCCTCAAAAGCTGACTGACAGTCTTCTAATTAGTTGAAATCTTTTGCTTTCAGGATCAACTTGTACAAGGGACAGCGATGCAAGAAAGCCACTGCACAAACTTCCTGTAATAAAAGATCAGCCTTAAAAATCTTTTCACCTGCTTCTGTGTGACAAAGCATGGTCACTAAAATAAGGTCTCTACTTTGTCCTCAGCACTATCCATTCCCTCCTTGTGGTGCCCCAGGAAGATCAGTTCCTTGCACAGAAATTTACATGTCTCAGGGTCCAATTTCAGTCCTGCTGCCCATATTTTTTCTAGTACCTTGTGCAGAGTGCTCACAGCAGATTTGAATGAGCTCCAGTGTGTCAGTTTGTCATCCAAGAAGACCAAACATTCTTGTTGTAGGAACCCATCTAGCACCCTTTTCATCCAGTGCTCAAACATTGCTGTAGCATTGCAGAGCCTGAAAGCATGAACCTTGAAATGCCATGGCCCCCTGCTTGCTACCTGACCTGTGCTTTTTGGCTATGGGTGCATTCATCCAGTCGCATGTCCCACACTGGCAGCCTTGTGTCACTGGCTGAGTGGCAGCAGATATAACCAGCCTAGAGATCATTTCTGTCATCTGCTCCACCCACAACGGTAATAGAGACACGCATAAGTCCTACACAGTGCTAACTGTGGGACTAGCAGTGTCTGCACTGTAAAGCCTCTGGCAAATAATCAGAATTTCTGATTTTCTGAACTTGTTACAACATATGAACAAATTCTCTGACCAATTTTGACTCTGTACATTTTGCTAGAACTGAGCATTTCTCACAAAATCACACATCTTTTACATATTTACATCTTTACAGCTTAATTATGCTGAAATTGAGAAAAATCTGTGAAACTCCTCTTGTGAGTGAAAAGGGCACACAGTGTTTCACCACCTCATCCAGGAGCTGAAATACTGAGTGCTTGTTAATTCAGCTCAGACATCTGTTACGCAGTGTGAGCTGCATTTAGAGATGTTTGCTCCACATCTGATGAAGCAGAGAACAAACTAATCTATAACAACACCAACCTGTCAAACTAGTACAAAATGCAGCAGCTCAGATCCAAACAAGAACAAAACAGAAGCTAAGATCAGCCCCGTTTAACTGCACTCACTGCCTGCATCTTTTACCAGTCATTCAACATTCTGTTACTAGATTTTAAAGCTATGAATGGCTTTAAATACTTGCAGAGAATGTCACAGACTGAATAAATGTCTGTACTGATGTCCAAATAACGTCTTTACAGCTTCAGTGTTTGGAAAACCTGAATGTGTTTCAGTAATACCAGAGTTTGATCAGCTGAAGATACACCAGAAATATAAGTTTACCTTTAATGCTGAGTCTGATGTTGATGGACTGTTTGTTGTTGATTGAACATCTGTATGTTCCCTGGTCTTGTTCAGTCAGGTTGGATATCAGCAGAGAGAGATTTGCTGGAAGGTTCTTATTAAACATCTGGACTCTGCCTTTGTAGAGCTCCGTCTCATTGGATACATCAGTCCCTCCTGAGTCTACATGCTCCCATTTCACACTTACAGGTATGGTGCGTTGGTCAGAGCAGGAGCAGGGCAGGAGAACAGACTCTCCTGGATATTTGTGAATGTCTTTCTCCTGAGTCTCTGACAGTTTGCAGTCTGCAGGAACATAAAGCAGCACAGTGTTTCTGTTCTGTTTATTATGATTGCATTATCTGTTTAACTGTGATTGACTAATGCCACTTCTCTCATGTGAAGTCTGGAGTCTAAACTGTAGTGTCATTTGTTGTTGTGGTTGGAAAATTATATATTGTTGCTGCAGAATTCTTTACATACACATATCTGTAATATGGTGATTACAAAGCTGGCCAGTTAGATTTCATTGTATGATCTAATTTTCCAGCTTATGCTGCCTTAAGGTCATTACACACTGAAAGTGAACAAAAAAGTCTAAATATATTCAAGTTACAAAGAAGCAAGTGATGATACTGGGCAAGTCACTTTTTAGTTCCAAGACCCAGTTTAAGCTGCTTTTGGAGATGCTATCCCCATACCTGATGAAGCAGAGGACAAACTAATCCCTTTTTCCAGTTAAAGTTTGGGTTGCTGGAACATGACTGATCCATCAGCTTAATGATGAATTTGTCTACAAGATGGAGATACACAATCTTTCTGTTTGGTGTCTAGCACTGAATGCCACCAAGACCTTAAGTGAACTTATTGTGAACTTCAGGAAAAAACAGAAGTGATCATATTATCAGTATCAGTGACTTGCCAGTGGAAATTGTTAGCTGTTTCAGCTGCCAGACTCTCTTGGTCTCTGAACACCAGCACCATCCTCAAAAAGAACAGCCGCTTCAGTGGGAAGTATCCGGACATCTATACACCTAGCATTTTGCACTATTCCTTTCCACTATATCTGTTTATTACTACCATCTGTCTGACTTCATATTGCCAATCACCAGTACTGTTTGGTGCCCTTGCTTTTATTTGTCACTTGTTGTCTGGTGTTTTTATCTAATGTGTTCAGTACCCTTCTTGTACCTCTTCCTCTATTGCCCCTGTGTACATCTTTTTGGGTCTTCTTGTCTGTAGGAGCATGCTACTGTAGTACAATATCTTCACTGTATTTTTGATTGATCTTTATTCTGAAAGCATATGACAATAAACCAATCTTGTTTTTGAGCTTGGCTGTTGCCATGCCTACACCTGAGACAACAGTTGTGATTGGTCGAGGGAATGCATGTTGCTTGTGATAGTTTGCAAAAATCAAACTAAGGGTGAATAAAATAATGTTGCATCACATTCTGTGTGTACATCACACTGAGTGTGTAACATCTTTACAGTTCAAATTACCATAGAAACACTGGAGTGCTGATGACAGTTTGTCAGTTTCAGTAATACCACAGTACGATCAGGTAAAGATACATGACTACTGCACGTCTAAGTCAGTTTATCTTTAATGTTGAGTCTGATGTTGATAGAGTGGTTGTTGATTGAACTGTATACTGAAATGTATACTGTATTACCCCACATGATGTCTTCTTTGTATTATGCTATATACATTGTTACACTTTTCTTTGTACTGTATATTCTACACTGTGTACCCTCACATTCAATGCCTAGCATTTTGCCCTATTCCTATTTATTCCTGTCATCTACCTCACACCATATCGCTGGTCACTTGTACTGTTTACCTTTATTTTTTGTTACTCGCTATCCAATGTTTTTCCTAGAATGTACAAGACCCTTCTAAGATATGCAGTACCTCCCTCCCCCATCAGCCCATCTACTTCATTTTTGTCTTTTTATCTGTTGCCTCATGATGCTGCAGTATAAGAATGTCTGTGTATTTTTGATTGCCATGTATTCTTAATACATTTGACATTAAACAAATCTCGGTTTTGAAATGATTGGCTGAGTGAGTCAAGGTTTGCAAAAATTGAACAGGGGTCTAATAGAACAATGTCATATTTTCACCATCTGAAAATTGTTTGATGTGCAAGTTTAGTTGAAATTTATTGACATAGAAATAAATGTACAAATACATCACATTCAGTGTGTAAAGCCTTTGCAACAGCTAGAGTGCTTATGATAGTTTCAAGAACGTTTCAGTCATATCACAGTATAATATGGTAAGGATGAATACACAAGTACTTTGAAGGTTTAATTGAGTTTACCTTGAATGTTGAGTCTGATGTCAATGGACTGTTTGTTGTTGATTGAACATCTGTATGTTCCCTGGTGTTGTTCAGTCAGGTTGGAGATCAGTAGAGAGAGATTTGCTGGAAGGTTCTTATTAAACATCTGGACTCTGCCTTTGTAGAGCTCCATCTCATTGGATACCTCAGTCCCTCCTGAGTCCACACGCTCCCATTTCACACTTACAGGTTTGGTGTGTTGGTCAGAGCAGGCGCAGGGCAGGAGAACGAACTCTCCTGGATATTTGTGGATGATGTTCTCCTGAGTCTCTGACAGTTTGCAGTCTGCAGGAACATAAAGCAGCTCAGTGTTTCTGTTCTGTTTATTACTGTTGTAGTACGTGTTTATGTTTTTGTGTGTTTAATAGCGATTGAGAAGTTTTGAACCGAAGTATCAGTTTTTATTATATCTGAAAAATGATCCCATCCCGATTCCAAAAAAGTTGGAACACTGTGTAAAATGTAAATAAAAACAGAATGCAATGATTTGCAAATCTTGTAGCACCATATTTTGTTCGCAATAGAACATACAGCACATAACAAATGTTGAAAATGAGATCATTCCATGAACAACTTTAACTCATTTAGAACTTGATGGCAGCAACGCTTAAAAAGTTTGTAGCATCCCCTCTTCTTTTAACAATTTAAACACATATCAGATGTTGAAAGTGAGAGATTTTACCGTTTTCTGAAAAATATTAACTCATTTAGAGCTTGATGGATCTCAGAAAAGTTGGCACAGTCTACCATTGTGTAGCATCCCCTCTTCTTTTTCTTGTGAAGTGAGGAGACCAATTGCTGTAGTTCTAGGAGAGGAATGTTGTCCCATTCTTGTCTGATGTAGGATTCTAGCTGCTCAGTTCCGGGTCTTATTTACTGGATTTTTCGCACATGTTGCATTGATAGAATCTTTCCAGATGTGTAAGCTGCCCACACCATAGCCACTAATGGAACCCCAGACCATCAGAGATGCAGGTTTTTGAACTGTGGGCTGATAACAAGCTGGATGGTCCCTCTCCTCTTGAGTCTGAAGGACACGCCGTCCATCAGAATTTTACATTTTGATTCATCTGACCACAGAACAGTTTTCCATTTTGTCTCAGTACATTTTACATGACCTTCACCCCAGAGAAGACGGCAGCGTTTCTGCATCATGTTGACATTTGGCTTCTTCTTTGCATGATACAGCTTTAAATCGCGTTTGTGGATTAAATGGTGAACTGTGTTTACATTGATTTCTGGAAGTGTTTTTGAGCCCATGCAGTGAATTCCAGTACAGATTCATGCCTGTTTTCAGTGCAGTGCTGCCTGAGGGCCCAAAGATCACAGGCATCCAATATTGACCGCCACCTTGTCCCTTTAATACAGGGCTTTCTCCGGATTCTCTGAATGTTTTGATGATGTTATGCACTGTAGATGGTGGGATATCCAAATTCTTCATTTTTCTGAAATTGTTCCACAATTTTTAGATGCAATTCTTCACAGGTTGGTGAGCCTCTGCCCATCTTAGCCTAAGAGAGACTCTGCCTTTCTAAAATGTTCTTTTATACCCAGCCATGTGAGTTAGTTGCAAACTGCTCCTCCAGCTGTTTTTTTGTCAGTACCACTTACTTTTCCAGTCTTTTGTTGCCACTGTCCCAACTTTTTAAAGATGTGTTGCTGCCATCAAGTTCTAAATGAGTTAATGTTTTTCATGAAATGGTAAAATGCCTCACTTTCATCATCTATGTTGCAGATGTGTGTTCTATGTTCTATTGTGAATAAAATATGGGTCTATGAGATTTGCAAATAATTGCATTCTGTTTTTATTTACACTTATTGACATTTTACAAAGCATCTTAACTTTTATGGAATTGGGGATGTATTTTGACTATTTTGACAAATTTAATTTGGTGATTACAAAGCTGGCCAGTGTAGCTTCATTTTATGATCTAATTGGTCAGTGCATGCTGCTTTAAGGTCTGTACACACTGAAAGTGATGCAAAAAGAAAAGTCAAAACATTTAGTAAGTTTTCTGCTACTGGAAAAGAAGCGTGCCTGAATTTGAGTGCATTGCCAAGGATGTGTTTTTAAGGACGTGACTCAGAGGGCAAGGATAGCCTGGCTGTATTACTAACTAGGCTACTGTAACTAATGTTAACTAAAACAATGAAAACTTATTTATCTGACAAATATCTTGTTGGCACATCATCCACTGAGAAGAAAATATCTTGTGACATAATGTCCTCTTCAGCATCCAACATGAGGCCTGTTAGCTCTGTTGGCTTATTAGCTCATCTGAAGAGGCAGCAACTGTTGCTTATCTAACATGAAAACCCACCTCACTTCCCTCTGCTGTTTTTGAACAGTAAAATATCTTCCTCTCTGTGCTGCTGTATTTTTGTGCATCATCAGTGCTCCCACCTAAAAAGATGAGTCTACATCCTTACACTAGTTACAGCTAGCCATTGTTTTCCCATGTGATTAACTGGATTTCCATTCATGAACTCATACACACGATACTTGAATATCAAAATTAATCAGAATGCACATCATTACTGCTCACAAACCCAAACCAAGCTTCAAGGTTTTTGCCATATGCAAACACCACTATCACACATTGAATTCATACAAGCACTTCCCCAATTAAGAGTCAGCATAGACCACCAACAGACACCGACTCCGAGGCAGCACTGCGGCCAGACTACACACAATATTACAAAGAGAAACTGTAGTGTTACCAAAAGGGAAACACATATATGTACACAAATATCCATCTACATACACCTCACCTTACATCTCCTTTTTGGAGCTCTTCTCTGGATCCTAAACTTCTTGGCATGTGGTGAATTTGGTTGCACTTCAAGAGTTGCGTAATTAATACGACATAGCTTAATTATATCACACACTCAGTGGTCAACCGAAAACACAACAGTCTCCCTGGACAAAACGAAGTCGCGTTCATCATTTCTTTTCTAATACTCAGTTAAGCGTTTAATTGCCTTAATGGCAGTGCCAGTCCTGTCAGGTAAGTATTGCACCAGTCTCCTGTTGAGTCCTGTTTATGGCATATTCCACTCTTTTAGCGCCCACTCCTCAACAAACTTTGTCTTCAATGGCAGAAAAGAGCACAGCACTGTCATTCTCACAATCCAGGATTACAGCTGTAGGGTAGCGCAGGGTATTGAGACCCAGTACTAAATAGGTACCAGCTCCTGATTGGTCAGTACTGAAGTATGTTCTGCACAAATGGTGCTGTTATCAATATTTATGTAACGTTAGTTCAACCATAGCATCCATACGATTCTGATTGGCTGAGCATTACTCTGTGCTGTCCTGTCATAAACGATAAAGTTTTAAAAGTGTGGGCTCACATTACTGAATTCAATAAACCTGCAGCTAAATGCAATATATGTAAAAAGGCACAGTTAGCATCAGTTTTAAGCATTTCTAATTTATGTTCCTACATAATAAACAGTCAAGCAACAACCACAGCTCCATCAGTGGCTAGACGTAGTCGGTCATGTCAGTCTGTACTGCTATGAAGAATTTAGAACCATTTGTCAACTGTGTTTGTTTGCACACTGTGGAATTAGACCTCCACATTTTACCCATCCATGCAGTGAAACACCCACATGCATACAAACTACACAGTACACACACACACACTAGGGGGCAGTGAGCACACTTGCCCGAAGCGGGCGGCAGACCTATCCACAGTGCCCGGCGAGCAATTGGGGGTTAGATGCCTTGCTCAAGGGCACAGTCATGGACTGTCAGCCAAGGGGATCGAACCAGCAACCTTCCAGTCACAGGGCTGGTATTGTTAAGCAGTATCGACATCATTATTGGTACCTGCTGTAGGGTGTCTATGTGACTGGATCAGCAGACATAATGGACCACTGGGACAGTTAAAGTGACCATCAAAATCAACGTGGACCAGTAGATTAACCATTAGATTCAAACAAGTTCTGGCTGAAATGTGCACCCAGTTCATGGTATAGTGGACTAGAATGGACAGGAACTGTCGAAACCGGTGTAATCCTTACCCTAAGGTCCCCAAAATGTCCTTGACAATAACGTCCAAGGTATTTTTAAGTATATTAGTAGGGAACTTAATAAATATACTAAAGGACACTAAAGGTCCTTTTTTTATTAATGTGATTCATGGAAATACAACTAAAATTTCCTGTACACTTCAAAAGTAATATATTTTAAATTGTATTTAATAATTTAGTATGCTGTAAGGAATTACACGCTACATTTTGTAGCATACTTTAACAAAAGCATATTTAAATATCCTCAACATTTTAGCTGCAATGTAACTCTAACTAGTATTAGAATAGAATTTGTAGTACAGTTATGTCTTGCTTAGGTTGCTGAAGTTAACTCCACTTCAACAGAAGTTGTTCCAGTTTAGAACAGAAAAGCTCTTCCAGGCTCAGACGACTTATTTCAACATTACTTAGATATAATTTACACTTAAATGGCCTGCGTGCAGCTGTGCAGTTGCCTTGAACTGCTAGGAGCTGACTCGTGGTGCAGACATCGCTCATCATTGATTCATGACAACAGCAACAGTGAAAGCACCAACCAGGGCTCAGGTTTTGTTTACAACTTGTATCATCACTATGACAACTGAAGGTGTGTGGAGGCCTCCGTCTGTCCAAGCTTTTAAAAAACTACATCCAATTTGTCAATTCTGATCCAGTCGAGACACAACAGGTGAGCAAATCACACAGTATAAACTCAAAAAATCTAAATAAAAAAAAGTGGCAGTATTACTACAGAACTACTACAGGGCTAATAAAGGACTAATACAGGACTAATACAGGACTACTACCACAAAGAACAAATCCTTTTTCCCAAATGTTTTAGCCGTTCTTCATACCTTGATTACTTCTGCTAATAATATTATTGATTCTAGCTTTGTTTTTAGTCTCATTCAGCAGATGTATGAATGTGAAAGACACACAATTCAGCAGATTACCTTTAACAGTGAGGCTGAAGTTCCTGTACTGATTCTGGTTTATCCAGCATGTATAAATTCCTCCATCTTCTTCAGTCAGGTCTGAGATCAGTACAGAGAGATTTCCTGGAGGGCTCTGGTTAAACGTCTGAACTCGGCTGCTGTAGCGCTGAAGGAGATCTTCACGGTTTGGTGTTCTCCACTGAACTCCCACAGGTCTGTCCTGCAGGTCAGTGCAGGTGCAGGACAGAAGAACAGACTCTCCTGAGGATCTACTGACTGGAACAGTCTGTTTATTCTCTGACAGAGCACAGCCTAAAACGAGAGCACACAGTCTTTATCTGACCACAGAATATGTTATATGTAATAAACATTCTGTAATTTTACACAAACAGCATTGCATTTGAATTCCATGCAATTCTCCATTCCATGCATTCCATTCTGTTTTATTAAAATGATGTAAAATGTGTCTGAAGGAATTTATGATTAGGAGATAATCATTAGTTTTCTTAAACATCACTTTCATACACCTGAAAATACCCCTCATATCTAGAATTGCAACTATTGATTATTTCATTTTTTAAAGTAGTCTATATAAATAATTTAAATTATAAATTTAAATTAAAAGCGGGATCTGGCACCCCTGATCAGGTGGCTGGCTCTGTGTGAACAGTGAGCACTGCAGGAGAGGAAACAGCGTCTTTTCCTCCATCTGATTAAAATGATATCAGCTCTTCACTAAAAACCACTTCACACCAGAACACTCGCTAAACTCAGCCCCGCCCGCTTTACCAGCCGCTGTAGTCTGAGTAATTCTCCTGTAGCTCACAGCCAGCGGGCAGCCGCTCTCATTTACTCTCAGTAACACATGTGAACTGCAGCTGGAGTTCAGATCCACACTGTGGCCTCAAACACACAGTTAGGAATAGAGTCTCACAAGCTGAGCCACATCACACTCTTCACTGAGGCTACTGTGCAGAACGGCTACTGGGCACTAATGCTGACCAGCTGAGCGTTGAACTCCACCAACAAACATCTGTCTCTCCACAGAAGAGCACGGCTTCATAAAAGTAGTAAATGTGTCCGATTTTAAACGACTTTTTCTGTTTTCAGAGATTTTATTATCTACATTGTGTTCAGTGATGAAAACACTTTCCAGCTGTTTAATCACAGCAGTCACATCTGCACCAGCATCACATTCCACAGCTCCAGCTACTGTTACTGTTCTCTTCAGTCTTACAGAGAGAAGCTTCTGGAAACAGATTGGGTGCTGAGTCAGTTACGCTGGTGCAGTGCGGTCAGTACTGAAACTGTATGATGATTTGACCGACTGACCTGTGACCTCCAGCTGGACATATGGCACGTCCTTCTCATCAGCTCTGCAGGTGTAGAGTCCAGAGTCCTCTTTAGTCAGATCTGAGATGAGGAGAGAGAAATTTCTGGAATGGTTCTGGTTGAACATCCAGACTCTGCCTCTGTAGGATTCTGTATCATTAGACACTGCAGTCTGATCTTTAGTCCATGTGACTCTGTCAGGGTTGATCCTGTGTTGGTCTGGGGGACAGGGACAGGGCAGCAGAACAGACTCTCCTGGAGATCTGGAGAACGTTCTCTCACTGACACTCAGCACAGCACAGCCTGCAGACCCAGAAATACAGACACACACATCACCACCATCTCAACACCAACAGCACAGTAACCAGTTCTCTCAGTGGTCTTTACCACTGTTACCCCCTCTGTTCACATCAGCTGGATGTGATTCTGTCACACCGTCTCTCGTTTAGTGTTATTTACTTGGCTTCGTTCCTGTGAATGTAGATCAGTGATAATGGAAGCTTGGATCCATACAAACATGATGAATGTTAAAAATTGTTCAAGTGTAGAAGAAAAAAGCCCGAATGCTCTAAATATTTGTTTCTACATCAGATAGGCTCACAAATTACTTATTAATTATGTTATTACCCTTTATTGATGTATGAGCTTTTAATTTGATTGTCACTTACTTGAACTCTGCTACATAGCACTGACATAACCATGCCTTAAACATGTCATGACAGATTGTGTTCTGTAATATTACAGTGTCCTGTTAAAGGTAATTACCTTTACAGATGCTATAATGTTTTATATCATGTTTATGTCATGTGTCATAATGACATTATTAACAGTGATGGTAACATGACACTGTTATTAGGGATGCACTGATATGGGAATTGTGGGCCGATCATTCATATTCATCTCTGCTGATGATGATTCATAAACATGTGCAGTCTGAAGGACATTTTCACTCAACACTGTGGAGTTTACATTACAGAGAAATCTAATATTCGATTCTTTAGAGTTACAAACGGAGTAAATTCATAAAACACAGATATTTCAGAGCAGAACAGCATCTTAAATGTTCTGTTACCATCATGAATCACTATGACAGCATGTGACACCTGCTGACATTACATGACGTGATATGTTTACAGTCTGTTATGGTTTATGTTATATTTCTCACTTTACAAGAAGACACTCAAAATGAATAGATTGATGAAGATATTAACTAGTCCTGTTTTTATCCTGAGTTTATAGTATAATAAACTGTGAAAATCTAAACCTTGAGACAGAGATCCAGACAGAGCTGCACAGTGGAGGAAAATGGAGCAGTAAATCAGTAGATTAATTAACAGATCATTAACAGGACAAACTCATGAGAGCTCATCTTACTTATTAATATGTCAGATCGGCTCGTTATCAGTGTAATAAACAGCAGTTAGTTCACAGTTAACGAGTAAATAAGCTGGAACTGACGAGTGAACGCCGATCGGCTCGTTATCGGCGTAATAAACAGCAGTTAGTTCACAGTTAACGAGTAAATGAGCTGGAACTGACGACCGAACGCCGATCGGCTCATTATCTGCGTAATAAACAGCAGTTAGTTCGCAGTTAACGAGTAAATAAGCTGGAACTGATGACCGAACGCCGATCGGCTCGTTATCGGCATAATAAACAGCAGTTAGTTCACAGTTAACGAGTAAATAAACTGGAACTGATGACCGAACGCCGATCGGCTCGTTATCAGTGTAATAAACAGCAGGTATTTCACAATTAACGAGTAAATAAGCTGGAACTGATGTCCGAACGCCGATCGGCTCGTTATCAGCGTAATAAACAGCAGTTAGTTCACAGTTAACGAGTAAATAAGATGGAACTGACGACCGAACGCCGATCGGCTCATTATCAGCGTAATAAACAGCAGGTATTTCACAATTAACGAGTAAATAAGCTGGAACTGACGACCGAACGCCGATCGGCTCGTTATCAGCGTAATAAACAGCAGTTAGTTCACAGTTCACGAGTAAATAAGCTGGAACTGATGACCGAACACCGATCGGCTCGTTATCAGCGTAATAAACAGCAGTTAGTTCACAGTTAACGAGTAAATAAGATGGAACTGACGACCGAACGCCGATCGGCTCGTTATCAGCGTAATAAACAGCAGTTAGTTCACAGTTCACGAGTAAATAAGATGAAACTGACGACCGAACACCGATCGGCTCATTATCAGCGTAATAAACAGCAGTTAGTTCACAGTTAACGAGTAAATAAGATGGAACTGACGACCGAACGCCGATCGGCTCGTTATCATACATGTTATCATACATGTTATGTATAGAAATGTCATTCACTTGTATTAAACATGCAGGGTTTTAAGTATTTTTAAGAAATAAATCATGTAATACGAATGTCTTTTGAATACCATGTACCTAGAATCTTATTTATTACATGATAATCAATCTAATCAAGTCATCAGTGTGTTTTCAGTTAATTACATTATACATTCATTAATCCTTAATAAATGAATTTAATAAGTGTGTCAAAATGCTGTTTTCATTGTAATGGAATTTTCCTGTCATGTTCATGAACATGGCATCAATGCGTCGTGTACATGTAGTTACTGTACAGCATTACTGAACTATCAGTTAAAAGAGACTTGATTACTTAATACTAACCTCTTAATGAGGTTCTATGTAACACACACTATGTAATGAACACTTACCTAATACAGGACTGAGAAATCAATGAGTTATTTATAACATAATTAATAATTTGTGACCCTTATTGAAAAATATTATGCAGGTTGAAGAAGAAGAACTGTAGTGGTGAAAGTAAAGAGGTGTAGGAACTGATGGAGGAACGTAACTGCAGCAGCTCTACTGACCTACAGAACGTTCATCTGCTGTCCAGCATCCACACAAAATGCAGGAACGTTTACTTTATAAATAAAAGGTTACAAATACATGATGATTAAATTTCTCATACCTTCTCAAATTTGACCCCCATCAAACAGAAATCCTGATTAACCCATTAAAATCTTAATGCTTATCTCAAGCTTATTACACACACCTTATTATTCAGTATGAAGCCTTATTATAAGACTTATTATTCAGTAACTACAGGGACTTTCATGCAAACTGGCTGAGCTACTCTTAGGCTATAGAAGTGTGCAATAAGAGTTTAGGCCCACTTGTGGGCCCTGGCTTTTTAATGGGTTAAACCTCTGTTAGACTTACCTGTGGAGACTTGGAGAAAGACGCCTCTATTATATCTCCCGTTGTTCCCACACAGATACACTCCTTCATCTTCCTCAGTGAGGTGGGAGATGATTAGAGCTACAGTTCCTGGTTTATTCTGATTCAGTATCTGAACTCTGCCTCTGTAGCGCCGATTCTGACTGCCGTCCTCTGGTAACACTGAGTGATCAGCTCTGTAGTCGCCTGGTGTGAACTTTCTCTTAAATCCCCACTGAACTGTCTGAGGATCAACCTCTCTTTGTTGTGTGCAGGAGCACGGCAGCTCCACAGAATCTCCAGCAGATCTGGTGATGGTGTCTCCCAAACCTCGCTCTACAGTGCAGCCTGCAGAAACACCACATCACCAAGAACTTACATTACACTCAGAACATATGAACACTCATGATCTCTGAACACACTGCAGGGTTTTAGCTCTGATTTCACTCTCTAGACAACTTCTCAGGGTTTGGTGTGAAATCGGCTCCTCAGAGGTTCAGCTGAAGCTGATGGTCAGTACAGACTGATCTCTTTGTCCAGCCCTGCCCACAGAGACGCAGGAAGGAGTTTTAAGCTGGTGGTGCTGAAGTTTTAAGCAGGATATATGTGAACGATGACGCCACGTAAAATGATTTGCCTTTTTTCATAAGAATTTTTTGATAATTGAAATCAAACAGAATGTGTTCTAATGTGTTGAGAGACAACAATGTATTCATATAACTGACACATCAACCCACTGATGCACATCCTGTCTTTGCCGTCTCGTTCTGGACAATCATCAAATATTACATTACTTACCAAGTAACAATAAAATGGGAGTTAACCAGCCAAACAGCTACTGCTGTAAAAATTAGTCAAAATAATCAAAATTATTTGGCTGGAAAGCTGCCACTGTAAAATGCTGTCAGTTACTTAACTAGACAGTTATCATTGTAAAACTGTCAAAACTAAATTGTGAAAAACTGGAAGTCGGTAAAAGGTACTGCAAGTGCGCCCCCTGCTGTTTAACAGAGTGTAATAGCTCCCGAGTTTCAGTTTCCATTTAGTTGCACTAAAGCTATTCATCCTAATCAACACACAAGTTTAACTCAGTCTCATCTAGAGGTAACAGAAGTACACAAGTCCCTTACTTAAGTAAAGGCACTAGTAATCTAGTAAAAAAATGCTTGTACATTGTACTTGGACTGTCTGCATTATCATCCACAATGTTCACCCATGTTTACTACATATTTGATTCTCTCTACTAAGAAAATATTTATAGATATTTATTTTAGCTGTTAATACTAAACACCAGATCAAAGAACTCCTTTAAGTAAGACCAGCCAAACTTACAGAGGAGATCAGCAGCAGCCAATTGCTTCCACTCTACAAGGCCACTGTAAATGCTGGACTTCCTCCAGGAGAGTTTTGGAAATGGCCAAACACACTTTAGTCCTGAGCTGTTTCAGATTTTTTCAGATTGTGAATCATCATTAATGTGGTGCTGTTACCCAGGACTGTGTTTAGTCTCGATCTACAGAACTGGATCAACATTGTTTCCAGTGTTGAGCTTCTGATGAAGCGTCTCAGTGACTTGAGCGTGTTTTGAGTCTATAAGAGAGGCCAGAACTGGAGCCTGTATAAATATAAAGCAGCACTGAACGGAACATTTAAAGAACCAGCTTTGATCAGTTTCAGACAAGAACAGTCAATCCTTAGAAAAGGAGGTCAGACAGAGAGGAGAGAGAACCAATAAAGACATGATAACAGTATATCTAGAACCTGAACTCTTCTACAGTTTATCTACAGTGAAGCAGAGATACACATGAAGAACTCACACAGTCGTGTGGACTCACCTGAAGATTCCTGCAGCACAGAGTAGAGCAGAAACACACAGAGCCACATCTTTACTGAGAGAACACAGCTGTTCATCTCTCTCTCTCTCTCTGTCTGTCTCTCTCTCTCTATCTCTCTGTCTGTCTCTTTCTCTCTCTGTCTTTCTCTCTCTCTCTCTGTCTGTCTCTCTCTCTCTCTCTCTCTCTGTCTGTCTCTCTCTTTCTATCTCTCTGTCTGTCTCTCTCTTTCTCTCTCTCTCTCTCTGTCTCTTTCTTTCTCTCTCTCTCTCTCTGTCTGTCTGTCTCTCTCTGTCTGTCTCTCTCTCTCTCTCTCTCTCTCTGTCTGTCTCTTTCTCTCTCTGTCTTTCTCTCTCTCTCTCTCTCTGTCTGTCTCTCTCTCTCTGTCTGTCCCTTTCTCTCTCTGTCTGTCTCTCTCTCTCTCTGTCTGTCTCTCTCTCTCTGTCTGTCTCTTTCTCTCTCTGTCTGTCTCTCTCTCTCTCTCTCTGTCTGTCTCTTTCTCTCTCTCTCTGTCTGTCTCTCTCTCTCTCTGTCTGTCTCTTTATCTCTCTCTCCCTCTCTCTCTCTCTCTCTCTGTCTCTCTCTCTCTCTCTCTCTATTTCTGTCTCTGGTTCAGCAGTGTCCACTCAGAGAGCGAGAAGTGAAACAGGTGTTTTTCTTCTCCAGCTCTTTGACCACATCCTGAGAAAACTTCTACTTCTCTTCTTGCTGAGAGGCTCCAAATAAGGAGATTAAAAAAAAACAACAACATGTAATTAAATCATACTGTATTTTTACTCTGTTGTTGTTCATGTACAGTAATCAAATGTTATACACACACACATAGAGCCTGGAGTGTTAGAGCTTATCTCAATGGTAATCAGGCGGAGGCAGGATACACCCTGGACAGGTCATAATGTTATACAGCAGATGTTATATGCTATCATGAGCAGTCGTGACAGATTGTCTATTTATGTAACAGTCATGTTATCATTACCTGTAATGACACGTGTGATAATGTTTGATGTGATGACAGGCAATGTCACATGACAATTTAATGTCATGATATCAAACACTGTAGCATCTGACATGATAATTAACACGACACTTACACAAATGGACATAATCACTAGTGGACATGGATAATGGCCATAATCACTAGTGTGCACGTATGTGGGTGTTTCACTGCACGGATGGGTTAAACGCAGAGGTCTAATTTCACAGTGTGCAAACACAGAGACAAATGGTTCTCAATTCAATTCTACAGCATGATTATGTGAGTGCTCTGTAACAGGAGAGCCGCCAAAGTGATGCCTTTAACATCATGAGCTTAAAGTTAAAATGGTATTTTATTTGAATGTTTGTTGATATTTGCCCCCCAGCCTTG
This sequence comes from Pygocentrus nattereri, assembly GCF_015220715.1. Taxonomy (NCBI): domain Eukaryota; kingdom Metazoa; phylum Chordata; class Actinopteri; order Characiformes; family Serrasalmidae; genus Pygocentrus; species Pygocentrus nattereri. The sequence goes on from NC_051219.1 coordinate 3,913,739, forward strand.
AGTATCTCATAAAAAGGACTCATGATCAGTAACTAAATAGTGCATTAATGAACGGAAGCTCATAGTTTTTAGTGTAAGTTGAACCAGCATCACTGAGCTCGTTTAATGTCATTATCATCCCTGTTGTTCTCTCGTTCTTCACCCACTGCTGTGGACAGTAAGAATGTGCACTCCTCACGCACACCGGAAACTGAGCTGTTGCATGTGAACAGGGCCAAACTTCACTCTGTCTGTCCTCTATCATCTCACCATCACTCGAAGGCTGCACTGCAAAACGGCCAACAACATTTTTAGCCACACATTTAAAGTGTTACACATCGTGGATCAGCCCTCACTTCAGCCCTTCACGTAGGACAGGCTGAACACACTGGCAAGGCTACTGCAAGTTGGTCTGTCTGAAAAGTATGCTGAGCATTAAAACTCTTTTTGCGTCATTTTGTGGTGAAAGAAATTGACATCGAATTCCACAGAATCACCGGTTTGTCTTTAACAAAGAATAAACAAGAAATTAAGGAAACAACAACCATCTCTAATGAGATGGCAAGATCATGGTGAGGACCTGTAGTTGCAGGGATGAATAGCAGCTCAGTCTTGTTAGGATTGAGCTTCAAATGGTGAGCTGACATTCACGAAGAGATGTCAGACAGACAGGCCGAGATGCGACTGGAAACCTGAGCATCAGAGGGTGGGAAGGAAAGCATCTTTCCCAACACCATCTCACTTTGTCAAGGAATAAACACAGGTGATTGTTTAGCTTCACAACACTCTGCGACAAGAGAACAGGCTTTTCTGCAGCATAACACAAAGGCTTTTTCCCTGAGTCTGCCAGCAGGTGAGGACACTGTGGTACAAAATGCAATCTCTCCAGGATGCACCCCCTGCATTAGATCTTTTCAACACTCTGGATTCATATTCATACCTATGGTAGTTCTGTTAGGGCTGCTGGTCTTCAACAATAAGTACGCCCTTCTTAGGCAAAAAGACTTCACCCACCAGAACAGCATACCCCACAAAAGGGATCTGGAGCCCATTCGCTACCTTAAGTGTAAGCCACTAAGAGCTGTCCACTTAATTTCTGTTGGTCAAAGTCTATCAAAATCTAAATAGAGAACATGAGAACCAGTGTCCAGTAAAAATTGCTGCACTTCCCATTTATTTCAGTCTTCACACCAGGACACTCCCCTATCAGTAATGGCTTTGGGGGACTATATAGTGGAACAGCACAGGCCAAACATTTGTTAAAATGCCCACTGTGCATCAACAGCAATACAGACCCAGGGTCTCCACTGCTCCTGGGGGGGCCGCGGCAGGTGGGATTCCCTGGTCTTTCTCTGCCTTCCTCTGGCCTCTGGGGGGATGTTGTCGCAGCTTTCTGTCCTCGCTATTGAGTGCATCTTGTGACAAATTTATACTGTACTGCACTCACAAACACACACACACACACACACACCCACATACACATACATCACAGTCATTTGTGCAGTATTTCCAAGTGCTGTACGTCTCAGGTACACTTTCTTCTCTTTTCTCAGGAGCAGCAGTTGGTGAACCATCGCCGTGGCATTTGTGCTGTGTTCTTTCTGCCCTTTTGTTATTTCCCTTTTTACCCCCCCCCCCCCCCCCTTATCTCTCCTCTCCCTTCTTTACAGATTCCCCTGGCCTGTCAAGTCTGGCATAAACAAAATGAAATTAAATAATTAAAAAGAAAGAAACACTGACAGGATGAGCCTATAATCTATAGTGCTCATTTTGGAAAAGTAAATTTGTTTGGCACAGTAACGCAGTCTGACCATAATTCTGATTGCAAATCTGCCAGACAATACAGGCAAAAAAAAACAAAAAAAAACAGCAATACAGACTTCCAGCACCTCCTTTCAGAGTGCAAGGTTACACTTGCACAGGCGTGCTTCAGGTGGTAGCACAACCAGGTGCTGAAGAAGCTGGCAGAGCGGTTGAAGAGCCGTAGGGTCAGGGCAAACAACTTCACAGGTTGTCAGCAAACTCTCGTTATCTTTGTCGAACCCGAGAAAACAGACAGAAGCCAGCTTTAGGAAAGATAACACCTCTGCTTACTCTTGAAAAGGCATGGGAAATGCATGTTGACCTGGACAAGCAGCTATTTGTCCCACCCAGGGAACAAACAGATTAAAGAGCAGTTGTTGTGATGTAGTATTTATTCATTTTTAAATACTGTGCTCACTTTCCCTTGGAAGGAGGGGATACCAGCAGCAGACAAGCACACAAGTTCTAGTGGCTCAAGTTCTCTGAATTGGCATCAGAGTTCAATGAGTCTGGATGGACAATGACCGTCCACCCAGCAGAAACTGGATACAGAAGCTGTGTGCAGAGGTCAGCAATCCAATCCATGCTGATAGTATGACTGGAGCAAACCTACAGATAGACATTAATGGTCAGGCAGAGGATGCTGAGAAGTCAGGCTACTGGCTGTGGCCCTGGAGGAAAGACCATTTTCTAGAGTGCAGCACTTCAATAAGGGCAGCTGGGAGATGTACTGGGCAGGGGCTAAATAACAGAGAACGAAAGTTTTTTGTGCTGTAGTTGTCTGTTTAGTAAATTCTTATGAATTATTTCAAAAGTGGGGAAATGAAAAATGGGGGTCTCTTAGTGGTGTGGAGGCACAGACCTGTTGGAATGGGGGTTTCCTTATAAGCACAGTCTGATCACCTATGAAGACACAATACACTACTATTAGGTTTGTGCACCTGAAACTAAGCAGCAACAATCTCAGATCTCTGTCTGATTATGGAGCAGTAGGTGGCAGCATTTCTTTAAACTTCACTCATCATACACAGATATAAGGGCAGCACCTATCACACACACATACCGGTGACAGGGTCAGCCTGAGTATTAAACCGAAGGTCACATATTTGAACCCCTTATGGTCAGCCTTAATTAATTAACACTCGGATGATTTAGTCACCTTAATAATCAACACTCACTCCTCTGGTATTATTGCTACATCTGTGAAGGCTGCCTGGTAGCATCAATAGCAATTTTCCCAGTGGACTAAAAAGTTAAAAAACCGCATAACAGCGAGCATTTAAAAATGTTTTTCATTTAAAAAGAAATGCTTGGAAACATAAATATGCATGTAGGCTAAAAAAACAGGTTTCTAGAACTGTATTTACATTAAACAAACCAGAGAAATTACTCAGTCATTCAATATAAACGTAGCATGAATTTATGTCGAACAAGGAGGAGATTTCAGTGATGAAAGCTGCCTCTTCAGATGAGCTAATGGTGAAGCTAACATACAAAGAATGGCGTGTTTACGAGTGCATTAATATTTATCTTTATACATTTTTAAATGACTAATATGAGTGTTGTACAGTCCTGCTGTTCATTCTGACTCATCAAGCTGTTATTATCATTCTGTTATGATTAGGAAGTACAGCAACTTAAATTTGGCCAGTTTAATTTGAGGCAGTTTAATTCTGTTAATAGTTTTGACTTTGAATTTAGTCTTCAACAAAAAAAAAGCAGTAAACAGTAAAACAGTAAATGTGCTGGGTACTTTTTACAGCGTGTCTATTGTTGTGCTTCAGTAGATGTCAGGTAACACTGAAAAATAGTGTTACATTTGAGAAGTTTGATTTAGATGCAATGAATAATTTCAAATCTAATATTGTGGATTGTCTACAATAATGTGCACATTCATAAAAAGACTGGAAATTTCTGATTGAAATACTGCAAAGTTATTCTTTGAAACACAGTTCTAAAGTAACCCTGTAAGAGGTATGCCTTAAAATAAATGGCCAATTGCAGAGTAACTGTTATGTAGGTGCTCTGTAATTACAGAGTCGTATGAATCCATGTGATGTGATCAGGTTACCATGTTACATCACAGGTATTCCACAGTAATAATGCACAATAAAATAAGTGGGGTTGATGTAGCACAATGAATCGATTTCATTTTAAGATGAGTGGACGTCTGTTATTGCTGTATAAATACCATCACATTACAAAATGATTTAAAGCTGAAACTGATTACAATGTCACAACCCTAGCAAAGTAAATGTTAGGAAAACTGGGATTTACAGTTTCGTCAGTACACACTTCTTTTTCCACCTGGAAAAGACTTCTGAAACTTTTCCAGTCTGATTGGACTAATAATTATGTGATTACCCATGTATAGTTATCATTACCACATGATAGTTAAATACTGTTACAACTATTAAGATACATGTGTAATTACATAAGCTGTGCTACTGTAAACCATCTATAACAGTGACGAAATCATCAGTAGTTATATTGTTCATGTGTAACTACACAGTGTGTAGAGCCCATATAAAGTGGGACCAGTTAAAACCATCCATTATCAGTCTCTTACCTACAAGTGTGCACTTCAAACCTTGAGGAGCTGACCTGTTTGCTTTTCACTGTTAGCATTGAAAGAATGTCTAAAGGACAGCATGTAGTTGCTATTTATAAAATAGTGATACACGTACTTTAACACCACAGTAAATAGGGTAATTAAAGTTATTACATGATAACCATAACTTGGTGATATAGACAACAATGGTGGGTTTTCCATAGTGCTATTCTGATCATACTGAAAATCACAGGTATGACAGCCCCAGGCTCAGGCTTCATGGGCAGATCTTATGCTAAATGGCAAAAAAAAAAAGACAAAAAAAACCAAACAGGAAAAAATACTTCAGCACTTCCTTCTGTGGTAACAAACCTGTCTGTCGCAAACCGGTTTGAACTGAAAGTAACATCTACAGCATCCGGTTTGTGAAAAGACCATCATTTTCACTGCTTGGGGAGTGAGCTAAGAGGTACAGTTACAGAGTTGTGGACAACCAGAAAGTGCTTTTGGACTTAATGACCAAATGCCTTTCTGAAGATGGAAGTTCAGACTCCAGATCACGGAGCTCCTGTCCAGACCAACATCACAGCTCAGACAGGAGGAACTGCTTGTGCTCCTGTGTTTGATGGGAGTACTATTCAGTCGCTGACAGTTATAAACAACATATATGGAGGTAACATATGGAATTTTGGTAATACTTTACAATAATGGGTTTTATAAACAGCAAATGAATCATTATGCAATAGTTCCTTAATTATGTAATTATTTTGCAACTAAAGAACTGTTGTTTTAAGTTATACACATAGAAATGTTTGTAATAGGTGTTGCATATTTAATTTTAATTTGTTGCTAATCAATTATTGTTGATTGCCTAATAATGATATATTAGTTAACTAATGCTTAATGCTCAGTTGTTTCTTTTGTAACTGGTCAAATTCTTGAAAATCGAGGGCTCAACTGACAATTTCTGTCTTATTTATTCATTAACCACATATTCTCTTCTGCTTACTACTCTGCTAATGAGCTGATTATCTTTGAACGAATCTTCTGATTTTTTTTTTTTTTTGAGCTTTACTGGATACTTTCCTTCACTTTCATACATTCAATTGTCTCACTATTCTTAGGCCTGTCGTTGGATTTTCATTATTAATTGCTACTTTATTTAGCAATTAAAAGGAATTAAAAGCAATTAGTTCATAATTGCTACTTAGAATCCTTCCAAGTAATTCATGATCTTCACTAATTATACTATGCACTCATTATTACCACATGAATAGTTACTTATTTTTAATCAATCTATTAGTTTTGTGTCCCTTGAATTGGAAAATACATAACAATCACCATGGGGGCAGTTGTAGGCTGGAGGTTAGGGAACCAGCCTTGTGATCAATAAATTTCCTAAATTTCCTTCGGGATCAATAAAGTATCTATCTATCTATCTATCTATCTATCTATCTATCTATCTATCTATCTATCTATCTATCTATCAGAAGGTCACAGGTTCAATCCCTTGAGCTGATAGGACGTGACTGAAGTGCCCTTGAGCGAAGCACTTAACCCCCAACTGCCCCCCAGTCGCTGTGGATAGGGCTGCCCACTGCTATAGCCAAGTGTGCTCACTGCCCCTAATATGTGTGCATTCACTAGTGTGTATGTAGTGTTTCACTGCGCAGATGTCCTGTTGTCGGACTAATAACAGATCATTTATTCATCAATTTAGTTATTCTAAAGTATTCTACTTAATAAACCATCCTTAAATCAAAGAAAAAAATCTTTACACTTGCTAATCTCTTCCATTAAACAGTTTTTATATGTAACAAGACTGACTTAGTCCATAGTCAGGGGAAGCTGATTTCTGATAGGTGGAACTTGGTGACACTGACGTCATGTGTTCACCCAGAGGGTTCTGGGAATTGTAGTCCTGAGAGTCATGGCTGGAGGGAACGTGTAACAGTACTCCCACCCAAAGAGTCCAGAACAGCCAAGGAACAAAGCCGATCATAACGCTCACTGATCACACGACCAGAATCATGACCGCAGCACTGGACAGGCAAGAAACTCCTACGACGACCAAAGATGTAATTCAGGAGTGAGCAGGGAAGAACCTTCCACCTAAGCCAAGAAGCAAAATCTGTGATCAATCCAGGATCCAAGACTTTGTGGGCTAGAATGCAACATTGCTTCTCAAAGCTGAATCCCTCCCAATCAACCAGACATTGGAACTCCTCTGCTGAGTCCAGAGGGCAGTAAAGACAGGATCTCTCCCACTCGAGGGGGTGGTATAGTGTCATGCCTTGAAGGACAGGTTTGAGCAGGGACACATGAAAGGAATGAGAGATATGATAATGGGGGGCAAGTCCAGTTTGTAAGTGATGTCATTTAACTTCTTGAGCATTTTAAATGGATAAACTGGGCTCAAATGTACAGTTATGTAAAAGAAACTTTTGAATAAATTAGGAAATTAAAAAAGCTCAGATCCTGAATTTAAATGCCTGTGTCACGATTGGCCCCTCCCGGTCCACAGCTCCTCAATGAGTTGAGAGTGAATGAAGTTTCCTTTGGCACTGGAATCAATCAGAGCTGAAATGACAGAAGAAATTTGCTGGCCGTAAAAAGTCTGTGCGGACAGGCACAACAGTCATGCGAACATGGCCAGCACCACCACACTACATGTCCAGACCTGCTCTTAAATGAACAAAGCCTCTATTCTACTCACAGTCATGATGAGTCACAGTGAAGGACTTCTTCAAAGCCATCTGCCTCCCTGGAACCACGTAATTCACTCAAAATGGGAACTGAATGCTTAGAAATTGAGCTTTTCTTGGTGTGATTGGCCAGCGCTGTTAATATGACCGAATTCAGCCCTCTACAAAATGTGACTAGTAGTGGCGATGCGTTCCATCCACTACTTGCAGCTGAAGTGCAAAATTTCAAAGCATAGTCAGAACAGTATGTTTCCTTTGATTAAAATTGATCAAAACCTCTCTGTTAATCTTTCCTTCATAAAGGTGATCAAAAACAATGCAAAAATTATTCACACAATGAATCATGTTTGTGGCCAACTTGCCATAACCTTTCTAAAGCCCAAGCTCAGAAAAGAAAATTTCACCTGAGGTAGGTTCTTAAAAAAATGAACTCAAATGAAGGAGGAAACTACAACATTTATCAGAGTTACCATTCAAATGTCTTTGGCTTACATCACACCAGCGGCCTCAATGGAAGTAGGAGGACCAGCAGATAAACCAAGGCTCTGAAGTTGAACACTGAAATCTTTACCACTAGTAACTAGCTGTAAATTGAATTGGTTGTTCTTTCTGTTGTTGGTGGCGAGGTATTCTGTAAAGAGACAAACTTGGTCAGACGAGTGCAGGTAATATGAGGAAAAAAAGGGTTTATTAGTTTGTCCAAAATCCACAGTTGAGGTCAAAAAACAGGCAACGGTCAGATCCAAAATGAGCCCAGCAATAAACAAACATCACATTGATTAGTACAGGCACCAAAATCCAAAAAGGGAAAAGTCCAAAGAGCCAAGGCTGCAGGGCTGTATGACATCATATCACTGGATAAGTCATTTAATGTGTATATATTTTTTAGAATAAATGTGTTGATTAATTTATGTATATTTTCATTCTTTCATTCTTATGTTCACTTGTTATTCTTCAATGCTTTATTGACTGCTTGGTATCAGCATTTGCAGGTTTAAGTCAATTTAAGAAAGTTCTGATTTGTTGTCATTTCTTTACTCCAGCTCAGAAATCTTCCACGCCCAGCAACAGCACAGGTCAGGATGGAGACACTCCTGGTGATCAAGCTATTACTGAAGGTAAAATGTCTATATAGATAGATTTGGTTATTGAGTAGTATGTCACTGCAGTGGTTTGTGAATGGTGTGTCTTTTATGCACATGAGGTACTGCATGAAATGTTTACCAGACATTTTATTGTTGAATAATCCATAAACCTATGTGGTACCTACATGTACCTGGTACATTCATGACATGTTCTTGAACAGTACAGTAAAAATACATAATTCTTTAGAAACATTAGTTAAATACATTTTTTGTGATAAGCAATGACTATTAGGTAATACGCTGAAAACAGTAAATGATGCTTTGTGCAACTTCATGTTATGAAAATAGTTTATATCTGGGAACAATTACAACACTAAGCATATTGTATTAAAAATCCATATTACATTCAGCATTCCCTCCCTAAAAAAAATGTTTCAGGACAATTGATACAAAAGTGGTGCAGATTAGGTAACAGGTAAGAAATAAATATATATATATATATATATTGGTTTATGTGGGTCTTGTTTGTTCTTTGTTCAGTAAAACCCAAATTAGACACTTCTAAATGGTTTATTCTTTGCCAAATATATCCATTATTCCTCCTCAACACATTTCCAAACCATCTCAACCTGGCCTCTCTGGCTTTATCTCCAAACAGCTCCACCTTCACCGTCCCTCTGATCTGCTCATTTCTAATCTTGTCCATCCTTGTCACTCCCAACGAAAATCTCAGCATCTTCATCTCCGCCACCTCCAGCTCAGCCTCCTGTCTTTTAGACAGAGCCACAGTCTCCAAACCATACATCATAGCAGGACGCACTACTGTCTTGTAAACCTTCCCTTTCACTCTTGCTGCTATCCTTCTGTCACACATCAGCCCTGACATCCGTCTGCACCCACTCCATCCTGCCTGCACCCTCTTCTTCACCTCTTTTCTACACTGTCCATTGCTCTGGATGGTTGACCCAAGATATCATGAAGTCATCCACCTTTACGACCTCTACTCCTTGCATCTTCACCTTTCCACCTGCCTCCCTCTCATTCACACACATGTATTCCGTCTTGTCTCTACTGACCTTCATTCCTCTCCTCTCCAGGATTTTGTCAAATAACCTGGTTAAAAAGTCCACTGCCTTCTCTCCTAAACATCTACATACCTCCACAGGTATGTCACCTGGACCAACTGCCTTTCAATTCTTCATCCTTTTTAAAGCTGCCTTCACTTCCACCTTACTAATTCTCTGCACTTCCTGATCCACTATCTCTCCCCCTGTTGTCCTCCTCTCTCTCTCGTTTTCCTCATTCATTAGTTCTTCAAAGTACTCCTTCCATCAACTCGACACTCTCTGTTCACTCACTAGTACATTTCCCTCTCTATCCTTTATCAGCCTAACCTGCTGTACATCCTTTCCAGCTCTATCTCTCTGTTTACCGAGCAATACAAGTCCTTTACTCCTTCTTTACTGTCCAGCCTCTCATACAGCTCATCATAGGCCTGAGCCTTTGACTTTGCCACCATTCTTTTCGCTATGCGGCTAGCCTCACAGTACTCCTGCCTACTTCCTTCATCTCTCTGGTTATCCCACTTTTTCTTTGCTGCCTTCTTCTTCTGAATACTCTCCTGGACTTCCTCATTCCACCATCAACTTTCCTTGTCTTCTTTCCTCTGACCAGACGAAACACCCAACACATTCTTGTCAGTTTCTCTCACAACCTTAGCTGTAGTTTCCCAGTCCTCAGGTAGCTCCTCACTGCCCCCAAGGGCCTGTTGCAATTTTTCCCTGAACTGCCTGCAACCATCCTCCTCCTTCAGCTTCCACCATCTAATCTTTGGCTCTGTCTTCACTCTCTTCCTCTTCTTTGTTTCTAATCTCATTCTACAGACAACCACCCTATGCTGCCTTGCTACACTTTCCCCTGGTACCACTTTACAATCTCCAATCTCCTTTAGGTGGCATCTTCTGCTAAGGATATAATCCACCTGTGTGCACCTCCCTCCACTCTTGTATGTCACCCTGTGTTCTTCCCTCTTCTGAAAATACGTGTTCACCACAGCCATTTCCATTCTCTTTGTAAAATCTACAACCATCTGACCTTCCGCATTTCTGTCTTTCACACCATACATACCCAGCACTTCTTCATCCCCTCTGTTTCCTTCACCAACATGTCCATTGAAGTCTGCACCAATCACCAATGTCTCCTCTCTAGGGACACCGTCTACAACTTCATCCATCTTACTCCAAAATTCCTCTTTCTCCTCTAACTGACAACCAACCTGTGGTGCATATGATCTGACCACATTCAAAATCACACCATCAACCTCCAACTTCAGGCTCATGATCCTGTCTGACACTCTCTTAACATCCAGAACACTTTTCCCAAGCTGTTCCTTTAGGATTATCTCTACTCCATTTCTCTTCCTCTCTACACCATGATAGAACAGTTTGAATCCACCTCCAATGTTCCTGGCCTTGCTTCCTTTCCATCTGGTCTCCTGGACACACAGAATATCTACCTTCCTTCTCTCCATCATGTCTGCAAGCTCTCTGCCTTTACCAGTCATTGTCCCCATGTTCAGAGTCCCTACTCTAATCTCCACACTCCTGCCTTTCTTTCTCTCTCGCTGCCATCTAACCCGCCTTCCTCCTCTCCTCTCTGATGGTCTTCGACCTACAGTAGTCCAATTTCCACCGGCACCCTGCTGGTCAACAGCACCGGAGGCGGTCGTTGTTAACCCGGGCCTCGACCGATCTGGTATGGCAATAATATTTGTGATCACATGATAGTTTTGGCACAAGTTTTACGCCAGATGCCCTTCCTGACGCAACCCTCACCATTTATCCGGGCTTGGGACCGGAACCAGAAGTACACAAAGTACACCCCTAATGGCTGGTTTAATGTGAATGTATTTTATTAATCCTAAAAAATAGCAAGGTCTTTGCAAAGAGATTAGTCTACATAAGTACAATGAAGTTATTGGTCATTTTGGCATAAGAATCCATCCAGTTCTGTACGAATACAGGTCATAATGAATAAATCTGAAAGCATAGTAAATAAACCATATATGATCATCTAATTTGGGATTTACAAGACATTACTAACCCCATACTATGTGTTCTATAAAATGAGAAAATATTTTTTTTACCAGTTGGCACTATCAAACAGAATGTCTTGCCCGCAATCTATTCTGATATTTTGGTGCTGTTAAATTTTGGTGCCAAACAAGTTACAGCACACACATGTATGTGCTGGCCACAGTAAATATATATTATGCCGTTAGGATTAGTAAGGACTTATTTTTGATTATTTAATCCGAGTAACAATAAAGTGTAACTGATGCATGACACCTGGTGTTTAATTGGCAACAGGTCAGTTACATGATTGGGTATAAAAAAGAGCATCACAGAGAGGCTGAGTCTTTTAGAAGTTGGGGAGGAGTTCATCACTCTATGAAAGACTGCAACAATTCAAGAATAATGTTTCTCAACATTAGAATAGCAAATAATGTTTGTGTTTCATCATCTATGATACATAATTACATTCAGAGATTCAGATAATCTGGAGAAATCTCTGTATGTATGAACAAGGCCAAAAACCAGTATTTGCTGGCTGTGATCTTTGGGCTATGCCCAATCACTGCATAGGCTCAGAAACACTTCTGAAAACCAATGTCTGTGAAAACAATTCATCACTACATCCAGAAATGCAAGTTAAAACTGTACAATGCAAAGAAGAAACCATATTTAAACAGGATCCAGAAATGCTGCCACCTTCTCTGGGCCCAAACTTGTTTAAAATTAACTGAGTGAAAGTGGAAAAGTGTCCTGTGGTCCGACGAATCAACATTTGAAATTCTTTAACGAAATCATGGACACTGTGTCCTCCGGGCTAAAGACCACTCAGCTTGTTATCAGTGCACAGCCAGTATTCATGATGGTATAGGAGTACATTAGTGCACATGACATGGGTGATGTGCACATCTGTAAACCATTAATGCTAAATGATAGATACATGCTTTGGTAACATCTGCTGCCATCCAGACGACGTCTTTTTCAGGGAAGGCCTTGATTATTTCAGCAAGACAATGTCAAACCACATTCTGGATGCATTACAGCAGCATGGCTCTGTATTGAGAGAGTCCGGGTGCTAAACTGGCCTACCTGCAGTCCAGACCTGTCACCATTGAAAAAAATTTGGCGCTTTATGAAATGAAATGAGACCACGAACTGTTGAGCAGCTGAAATTCTACAAGAACAGGAAAACAGTTCACTTTCAAAAATATAGCCGTCAGTCTCCTCAAATACTAAGACTGTTGGTAAAAGAGGAGGTGATGAAACACAGTGGTAAACATTCCCCTGTTCCAACGTGTTATTGACATCAAATTCAAAATGGCCATATATTTTTCAGACAACAATCAAATTTCTCAGTTTCAACATTTTATATGTTGTCTTTGTAGTATTTTTCTACAATATGGTTTACTTGATTTGCATATCCTTCTGCATAGCGTCCAAACCTTTGTGGAAATGGGGTTGTACATTGCAGAGATGTCCAAACTGGGAACATCTTAAAATGTTCTGTATTCACCAAATTCATCAAATACTACAATTCCTGTGTAGATCAGATCATCATCATTTTGTTTTATGCCATGAATGAACCTCACTCCAACATGCTCTCTATAATAATGTGCTCAATAATTATATGTAACATGTACTTTTGTATTTAAGTAAAATAATTGACTTTCAACATCAACATAGCTGATTTACATTTTTTTTAATCCTTTTTTGTGAAATGTTAGTTTAATGAATTTCTTTTTTAATGCAAATATTCCTGAAACCTAACTAATACTTTTTTGTTGGTGTTTTTATGTCCTTAAATAGAAAATCTCACTGTATATAAACAAAAACACAAAGACCAACTGAGGAACAAATTAAAAACTATTAGTGAAGGAATCTCAAAGCAAGGAATCTCCACACTTCTGAATGAGATCTACACAGAGCTCTACATCACAGAGGGTGGGAGTGGAGAGGTCAATAACGAACATGAGGTGAGACAGATTGAAACATCTCCTAGGAGACGAACAACACAGGAGACAGCCATTAAATGCAATGACATCTTCAAACCCTTACTAGGACAAGACAAACACATAAGGACTGTACTGACCAGAGGAATCGCTGGAATTGGAAAAACAGTCTCTGTGCAGAAATTCATTCTGGACTGGGCTGAAGGAGAAGCAAATCAGGATATTGCTTTCATATTTCCACTTCCTTTTAGGGAGCTGAATTTGATGAAGGGGAAAAAGCTCAGTCTGATGGAACTTCTTCATTGCTTTTTCCGACAAACAAAGGATTTTCAATCGATAGAGAGTGATGACTACAAAGTCTTATTAGTGTTTGATGGTCTGGATGAATGTCGACTTCCTCTAGACTTTGAGAACAATGAGAGCTTGTTTGATGTAACAGACAAGGACTCAGTAGATGTCCTGCTGACAAACCTAATAAAGGGGAATCTGTTCCCTTCTGCTCTCCTCTGGATAACCTCTCGACCAGCAGCAGCCAATCAGATCCCTTCAGAGTGTGTTGACCAGGTAACTGAGGTACGAGGGTTCAGTGACCCTCAGAAAGAGGAATACTTCAGGAAAAGAATCAGGAATCAGAACATTGCTGAAAAGATCATTGAACACATGAAGTCATCAAGAAGCCTCTACATCATGTGCCACATACCAGTCTTCTGTTGGATTTCAGCCACTGTTCTAGAGAGAATGCTAAGTGAAGCAGTGATTGAGAAGATCCCCAAGACTGTTACTCAAATGTTTACTAAATTCTTGATCTTTCAAATCAAACATAAGAGTCAAAAGTACCAAGGAAAATGTGACATTGATACTCACATGACAAAAGAGAGTATTTTGGGCTTAGGAAAATTGGCTTTCCAACAGCTGGAAGAGGGCAACCTGATCTTCTATGAGGACGATCTGAAAGAGTGTGGCATTGATGTCAAAGAAGTGTCAGTGTACTCAGGTGTCTGCACTCAGATCTTCAGAGAAGAGTTTGGGCTGGAACTGGGAAAGGCTTTTAGCTTTGTGCATCTGAGCGTTCAGGAATTTCTGGCTGCTTTATTTGCATTTCTTTGCTTCGTCTTAAACAATACAAATGTGCTGATGCAAACCACAGGATTTTTTAGTGCTTTCAAAAAGTCAAAAATGTCAGACGTCCTCAAGTGCGCAGTTGATAAAGCCTTACAGAGTGATAATGGACACCTGGACCTTTTCCTCCGCTTCATTCTGGGTCTCTCTTTGGAGTCCAATCACACTCTCTTACGGGGCATACTGCCCCTGACAGGAAGCATCACTTATAGTAAAGAGGAAATAGTTGAATACATCAAAAAGAAGATCAGGGAAAATCCCTCTCCAGAGAGTACAATAAATTTGTTCCACTGTCTGAATGAATTGAATGATCATTCCTTAATGAAGGAAGTACAAACATTCTTAAACAGAGGAGGTGGCAATTCTCTCCATGCATCTAAACTCTCTCCTGCTCAGTGGTCAGCAGTGGCATATGTTTTGCTGAACTCAGAAGAGGAGCTGGATGAATTTGACCTGAGTAAATATGACCCATCAGAGGAATGTCTTCTGAGACTGTTGCCAGTGGTTAAAGCATCCCAAAAAGTTGTGTGAGTATTTGTTGATTATGTTAAATGTTTGTTGACCCTTTTATTACTGAGACATAAATTAGAAATAATCTGTTAATTTACTGCTAATTTATTTGTAGTTAATTGCATTGTATATTATAGCTACTGTAGGTATGCTTTGGTGTTTTGGTTAATACATTTATATTTTGTTTACTTGATAAACTAAGCAGTAAAGTCATGAAATATACCTGTAAAATTCATGGGTTAATGTATACACACATGATAAATTGAAGGTGAACAACGAACAAGATCAATGAAATTACTGATAATTACTACACAGTATTATCACTAAGCATTATAGACTTATAGAAATACAAACCATTTCCAAATACATAATTAAATATGTAGTAAAAACTGTGCATAAAGTGTAGTATCGCATCCTTGTATCTGAATAAGCCTAGAGGCTGCCTGAATAGGGAAGTATTTCACAAAGCAGGACTTCTCAATTTAGCCAGATAACCCTTGTCCAATCCTCTGCAGTAGGACAATAACTTAATAATTCTTATAAATCTGTATTCATAATTAATTAAAAATATTTTTTATAGTTTATTATATAGCATAAATAACAATTTACACTCTCAGAAAAAATTACTAAACTACCACTGGAGTGATACTTCTTTTATGAAGTATTGATATGTCTTTTACTTATTATGATACAGGATGATTAAAAATATTTATCTGAGTTCAAAGCTCCACCTTTTTACAACCATGAGGTGCCTAGAAACCAATCACTTACCAATGGAAAGAGGGTTTCTGTTAGTCTGGCAGTGAACATCTAACAACTCACAAGCATTCATCATTGGTCCCAACTGTTCCAAGAAAAAGTTCACCAGCATGATTAGATCTCAGGCCATGTGACTTTTTTGTAGTGGTATAATAAGGACTGTTTATGTGCCACTCCCAACAACACTGGATGATCTCAAGTGATTGATCTCCGATGCAATTTCAAATCACATTGATGTCCGTACAGGTGGAGGAGGATATATTGAGCATATTAAATTATATAACAAATGAAATAAATCTTTCTGAAATCAGATGAATATTTTTGAATCACCCTGTATTGTATAATGTTGCCCTGATTCCATGCACTAATCATCCTACCTTGTCTGCAATTTAATTTATGGTTCTGTTATAAACGCACTTTTCGTAAATGGTGAGAGGACGCTGGCGTGGACTGTCCGCCGCTTCTCATCTGAGATCTAACTATTTTTATTACTACTTTTATTAAGTGTCTATTTTAGTCGTTTAGTAGTTTTATCTTTAGCGTTTATCTTTAGTCAGTTTTATCTTTGTTCAAAATGCTTGTACTTTTCTTCGGAGCGGCTTTTTGATCCGAGTTGGACAACTTTGTTTACCATGATGATCAACTATACTGCTGTCCAGCTGTTAAAACTCAATACTCACTCCACTCCATCATGTATATCGACGATCAAACAACTTGGACTTCTTCGCCGACCTCGTTATATTCACAGAAGCTGTTTAAGGGAGGAAGTTTAAACTTCTTCAGTCAAGTCAAGCTATTCCGTCTCGATGGTCAACTCTGCGTGCCGTCGCACGTCCTACACGTCATCAGAGCGCTACTGCTCTGCGAACTAGTAGCGTTGGAGTTTCCATGACTACGGCTGTTACTGAGCAAACTGGAAAACGCGGAGTGGATTTCAGCGTCCTCCGACCACTCCGACCACTACAGAGGCGCATTTCTCCATCTACCATTAAAGTGGAACTGTTCAACGTACAATCACTTACAAATAAATCGTGTCTGATTCAGGATCACGTCTCTGATAGAGGCTTAGACTTGATGTGTCTAACAGTAACATGGCATCGACCAGAGGCGTTCTCTGTTTTAAATGAGGCTTGTCCTTCTGGCTATTCATATCTACAGAAAGCCCGTAGCACAGGTCGCGGTGGTGGCCTGACTGTCATCTACAGCAGTGATTTGAAGCTGTTGCCACTGCCCTTGCCTCATGTGTCCTCTTGTGAATGCATGGCATTTAAGTGTAATTCTTCATCACCTGTGATGTTTCTTCTCATCTATCGAACGCCTAAATTGAATTCATCTTTCATACCTGAGATGTCAAACCTTCTTTATATTTTCTGTCCAACATTAGCAAATATAAAAATAATAGCAAATAAACACCTCCTCTTGCCGCTTTGCTGCTCAATTTCTTCAGCTATTGGATTGTTTCAACCTTAGCCAGCTTATTGATGTTCCCACGCATGTTAGGGGACATACTCTAGACTTGGTCATCACTGGTTCTTCTGTTGTTACTAATCTGTCTGTGTATGACCTGGGTGTATCTGACCACAAGGTTGTGTCCATGGAAATACCACAATCAGTGTCTTTCACACAGTCAAAGCGGGAAATTAGTTTCAGGAACCTGAAAAATATTAACCAAGAGTGTATGATAAAGGACTTACAACATCTCCTTCAAGCAAATCCATCATCAGCCAATGATGCAGTGGACTTGTATAACAGAACCTTAAGCAGTGTTCTGGATTATCATGCTCCTATCAAATCTAGAGTGGTCACTTTCTCTCGATCTGCTCCCTGGTTCTCTGAAAATCTACGGAGAATGAAGACAGCTGGTCGTGTCCTTGAGTGACGTTATAAAGCTTTCGGGCTCACTGTTCACAGGATCGCCTATCGTGAGCATCAGAAGTCCTATTCAAGGTCTCTCAAAGTGTCTCGCTCGCAGTATTACTCCAAAATTATTACAAATGGAATGGGAAATTCCAAACAGCTGTTTTCAACAATAAACCTCCTCCTCAAACCCCAAGCTCTCCCGCCACTTAAAACCACACATGAGCAGTGTGATGAATTTCTGACTTTCTTCTCAAAGAAAATTGACAAAATTCACGGTGCATTATCATCCTCTTCCACCATACCTGTGCAGGTAGCTTCATTACAGTCTGAGGTCTCTGAGCCTCTGAGCTGTTTCCCTGTAGTCTCACAGAGAGAGATTGAAGACACAATCAGAGGCACAAACTCTTCCACCTGTAATCTGGATCCCTTTCCCACAGCCATGGTGAAAGCTAACATCGCCATTATTAGTCCTCTGATTACGACCATAATAAATCACTCTCTCCAAACTGGTCAAGTTCCTATTGCTCTAAAAACTGCTATAATTAAACCACAGCTAAAAAAATTCTCCCTCAACTCTGATGTCATTGGAAACTACAGGCCAATCTCAAATCTCCCTTTCCTCTCCAAGGTCTTGGAGAAAACAGTTGCAGCCTGTCTTGTGGATCATCTCAGGCATAATGATCTTTTTGAGAAGTTCCAATCAGGTTTCCGCTCTGCCCACAGCACTGAAACTGCCCTGATCAGAGTTACAAATGACCTATTAATGGCAGCAGATACTGGCTCCCCTTCACTTCTTGTCCTCCTGGATCTGTCTGCAGCATTTGACACTGTTGACCATGGCATACTTCTGAACAGGCTCTGTTGCATCATTGGCATCAAAGACACTGCCTGGACTGGTTTAAATCATATCTAATGGACAGAACAGAAATTGTTGAGCTTGGGAAAGCCAGATCTCAGACTCACTCAGTGACCTGTGGAGTTCCTCAGGGATCGGCCCTTGGCCCTATCCTTTTTATTCTGTATTTATTGCCACAGGGCAATCAGACGCTATGGAATTTCTTTTCATTGCTATGCTGATGACCTACAACTTTACCTGAAAGTTGGCTCTTCACCATCATTACTGTCATCAACTTCTCAGTCAGCAACCCCTCTCACTCAACTTCATGACTGCTTGGAGGAAATAAAAGTGTGGTTGGCTCATAATTTTCTTCAGCTGAACAGTGCAAAAACTGAGGTAATTATGGTTGGAACCCAACAACAGATCCGGCTATCCCATGTTTCCAGAATTACACTCTTTGGACATTTCCTTATCCTCTACAGTCAACAACCTGGGTGTTAAACTGGATTCACACCTCACCTTTGATAGTCATATTAAACATATTTGTAAGACTGCCTACCACCATCTCAGAAATATTGTCAAGTTGCGTCCTATCCTCAGTCTGTCTGATGCTGAAAGACTGGTTCAAGCTTTTGTGTCCTCAAGACTGGACTACTGTAATGCTCTTCTCTTGGGGCTCCCTAGTAAGAGTATTCAGAGATTACAGTATGTTCAAAACAGTGCAGCCAGGGTCCTGATGAAGGTACGCAAAAATGAGCACATTACACCTGTTCTTCAGTCTCTTCACTGGCTCCCTGTGACTAAAAGGATTGAATACAAGGTTCTCCTCCTTACACACAAATGTGTTCATGGCCAGGCTCCCTCTTACTTAAAATAACTGCTAGTACCACAGACACATCTACGAGCCCTTCGCTCTGTGCATCTCCACCGTCTTCTTCCAACCAGAACAAAACTTTGTACCATGGGTGACCGAGCCTTTTGTTCTGCAGCTCCACGCCTTTGGAATGCCCTGCCTGACCATCTGAGGAAGCCTCAGACAACTGATTCTTTTAAAAAGGGACTAAAGACATATCTTTTTAGGAGGACATATGGACAATAAAGTATTATATTTTATTAGTATTATTTTTTTGATTATTATCTTTTAATTAATGTTTTACACTGTAAGCACTTTGGGATTTACTATAAATGAAAAGTGCGTTATAAATCCAATGTATTTATTATTATTATTTGTTATAGAACACTACGTTATGAAGTATACTAATACGTCTCTTTTATATACATGCATACATGCATATATTATGTGTGTGTATTTGTGTACTTTGTGTGTTTCAGAGGATGCTTTTCTAAAACTATATCATCCCCTCTGCCCTCAGAACACGTGGTTGTAATCTGACTGAAAAAAGTTGTGCCGTTCTGGCCACAGCTTTCAGTTCAAACTCCTCATGTCTGAGAGAGCTGGACCTCAGTGACAATGAACTGCAGGATTCAGGTGTGATGGAACTCTGTGCTGGACTGGAGAATCATAATTGTAAACTGGAGAAACTGGTGTAAGATCATGTTTTTTTCTGGATGGTCTCTCTTTTTCTAAAACAAACACACACACACACACACACTATTTGTTGTATTTCTGTTTTTACAGAAGAGAAATACATTTATGGAAGAGGATGTTTATACATATATGTAACTTTAGCTTTTGCCAATCTAAGTCTGTTGAGTTTTTTCTCTTTCTCCCTGCAGGCTCCACAAATGCAGTATTACAAATAAAGGCTATGCTGCTATTTTGTCAGCTCTAAAATCAAACCCATCACACCTGAGAGAACTGAACCTGAACAATAATGATCCAGGAGAGACGGCAGTGAAGCTGCTCTCTAATCAACTGGAGGATCCGCACTGTAAACTGGAGAAACTACAGTGAGTACCTTGTACTTGCACATAGTGATATTCTTAAAATGCACTATATGTAAATGCTTTACGTTTTAGAATATTTAAAACATATCACAACAGCAACATTTTAGAAATGTAACACCATTAAAGCTATATATTTAGTAAAATTTGATTGTAGGGGTAATTGTGATCTCCATTTCTGTGCTGAATATATGAGAAATGTTCTTTTATCTACAGGCTGTCTCACTGCAATATTACAAAGGATGGCTGTGCTGCTCTACTTAAAGCTCTAAAATTAAATCCCTCATCACATCTGAGAGAACTGAATCTGAGCTATAATCAGCCAGGAGACTCAGGACTGAAAGAGCTCTGTGCTGTAGACTGTAAATTAAAAAAACTACAGTGAGTTACTGATGTTATATATGCATTTTGAAGATTACCTCCACCCTTGTTTACTACCAGTACATAGCCCACTCAACATATTTGGAAAATCCACAATGAGATGCCTCACTATTTCTCAAAGTTAACAATGTTTTATCCTCATTGTGCTTCATCTATTACTGTTCTGCCACAAGTATTTTCTGGACTTGGCTGTTTAGGGTCATTGGGCCTCATTCACCAATATATTCCAAAGTTTTTTCTTAAATGTGTTCCTCAGAAATGTCCAAAGAAAAAGCTGCATCACAGTGTGTCCACAGATTTTCCTACATACATGCCAAATAAGAAAACTTTCATAAGTTTTTGCATAAGTGGGACTGCATTAGAAATTTCTTAATATAATGTAATATCAACTGTTGTTATATCAAATGTTCCAAAAAATAATAACTAACACAATATTTACAAAACACAGAACAGGTATGTAAGAGAAACCAAGGAAATGATACAAAACTCAATGGACTAATGTTAAAAGCATTAGAGTCCTCAAATGCTACATGAACAGTTTGGCCATTAATTGCTCCATTCTTCCACGGATCCTTTAGACTTATTCCTAATTTTTTCCAACCCTGATCTTTTCTCTCTCATTTGAATTATTTTCATAAAAAATAATGATCCTGGATTCTTATTCAATACTATCTGAAGCTATATGGTTGTCCACCTTACTCACTCATCCCATCAATGATTTTCATTTTTAATTTAATATTTTTAATTCAAACTTTGCCAAAGAGGTTTAGTTAATTACTTGAAGATCATCCCACTACATGACTTTAACCCTTGTCTTCACACTGTGGTGAGAGAGAAAGAGAAATTATTTTGTACTGTGTGTGTGTGTGTGTGATATTTTTTCTAATATATTCTTTCTTTCCCAGGCTATGTTGTTGCAATCTCACAGACAGAGCCTGTGTAGTTCTGGCCTCATTTATGAGCTCAGAGTCCTCATGTCTAATAGAACTCATCCTAAATGAGAATAATCTACAGAATTCAGGAGCAGAGCTGCTTTCTTCTGGACTGGAAAATCCACACTGTAGACTGGAGACACTGGGGTGAGATTAACCTTTTAACAGATAATTGCTTAATATGTGGTTAGCAGCTGTTCATACATGAATACTGAATTCAATATTCACGGAGAACCACAGAATATTGGAGCTAAAATCAAATAATGCATATAAGATCAACAGGTTATTTGTTACTCAAATAGAAATAGCATTTAGCGCCATTTTCATTCCCCACCCCCTCATTTAACATGATTAAATTCTCTTTTTTATACTTGATTGCAAATCTTTTGCAGGTAATGACTGCCTGAAGTCTGGAAACTATAGACATCAAAAGACACTAGGTTTCATATCTCATGATGCAATTCCAGGTCTTTACTTTTTTGTTCTTGGTGTGTTTTACCTTTTGTTTTATCTTCAGTAAGGAAAAATGGGATGATATTTTATTTTGATTGATCCCTTGCAGATGAAATAAACACCCAACGGACTTTCAGTAACATGTGAACAACCGTATAACGACGTAGAAGTGAATACATGCAATAGATCTAGACACTATTAACTAACTGAAAACTATACACAAAATTTGTTTGCAGTCTGCTCAATTCAGTTGTTTTTAACTTCATTTGGAGTGTCCAATTTCAACTCTGGGGCTTAGCTAGATTAGGTTTTGGTTAAGGTTAGGTTTTGTGTAATGGAAGTAACAAATTTAGTGTATTTCATGTAACATAACAATACACCTACTTAATATGAGTATTGCATCAACAATACATTTTCAAGATATTTACTTCATTGTATTCAGATACTTCACTACTGCTATTCCACTGATATGTTGTTGATGTGTTGCTGATATTCTGTTTATAAATCATCTACAAAGGTCCACTTAAATGAAATGCTTTTGCCATCTCTTTGAGGGACTTGTTTTATTTTTCAGCCATAGAAAACCTAAGAAGCCAATGATGCAATTACTGTTGCAGCTCGGAAAAAAGGAGGGACTATGTATGAAAGCTAAACTTAAATAAACAATAACTTATTGACATCCAAACATGTGGTTTTATCTCACACCTCTCATTTTCATTTTACATTTTTTAAGTGAAAATAATATTAATGCTGTAATTTGTCCTTATAAATCAGAATTCATTCTAAAACTCATTCATCTAAAGGAGGACTTATTGATGCCATAAGGAAGGTATTGGTTGGATTTATTCAGAGCAGGTATTTGTTCAATTAACTCAGAACAGGCATTTGTTGGGTATATTCAGAGCAACTTTGGTCCCATTTTATATTGAGTTACAAATTAATAACATATACAACAAAACACTGGAAATACTGATGATTTGATCAATGTTACAGATGGATTACAGAAGTGGAGTCTATTTAACTACACATGTGTATCAACTTCAGTTTCACCTCATAAAATTACACAAGTGTATCTTAACAGTTGTAACAGAGAAATAACATAAATGTCACTACATTTGTGATCAGACTGGACTGTGTTTTATTTTTCAGAAAGTTTTTTTTCCCCAGGAGTGAAAAGAGCTATGTTATAAATTACAATTAGATATTACTTACACTGTAACTGTCAGCTTTTCCGACATTTATCTTCATCTCCGCCACAGTCTCCAAACCATACATTATAGCAGGATGCACTACTGTCTTGTAAACCTTCCCTTTCACTCTTGCTGCTATCCTTCTGTCACACATCAGCCCTGACACCCATCTGCACCCACTCCATCCTGCCTGCACCCTCTTCCTCACCTCTTTTTTACACTGTCCATTGCTCTGGATGGTTGACCCAAGATATTTGAAGTCATCCACCTTTACGACCTCTACTCCTTGCATCTTCACCTTTCCACCTGCCTCCCTCTCATTCACACACATGTATTCTCTCTTGTCTCTACTGACCTTCATTCCTCTCCTCTCCAGTGCAAACCTCCACCTCTCCAGATTCTCTTCCACCTGCTCTCTACTCTCACCACAGATTACAATGTCATCTGCAAACATCATGGTTCATGGAGCCTAGTGCCTGACCTCATCTGTCAACCTGTCCATCACCATTGCAAATAAGAAGGGGCTCAAACCTGATCCCTGATGTAACAATAGAAAAAGAAATGGATGAAAAATATCTTTGTATTATAGATATCCTCCCATCAATCTGTATCTCTTTATAGTATATGATACACTGTGTTAATTTTGTCAAATTATTCTCATATATCATGCGTATATTGATATGTAATTGTGACGTATTCCTCTTTCTGCAGGCTGTTTAACTGCAGTATTACAGAGGATGGCTGCATTGCTCTGGTTAAAGCTCTGAAATCAAACCACTCACACCTGAGAGAACTAAATCTGAGTGGGAATAAACCAGGAGATTCAGCAGTGAAGGAGCTCTCTGATCGAATGAAAGATCCACACTGTAAACTGGAGAAGCTACAGTAAGTTATTGGCAATCACTGGCTGCTCTCTCACACACACACACACACACATACACACAGAGCAAGTAAAATGTCTAGTTGGTCTTAATAATTTACTCTATAATAAACCATAATAACTTACATATATAAGAAGGAAACCATATGAGTTTTTGTCATCATTTCATCGAGGTGCATGGAGGTCAATTTCTGATCCATTGTGTTATCAGAGCACAGAATGGCCTCAAACTCTGGTGTTTTATCCATATGTACAGAACAACTGAACTGGGGCTGACTTTAACTTAGCACAGTTCAGATTTTCAGACACACTGTGAGGGCACACTTAGTCATCTGAAGCTTGGTCTTGATCAATTACTGATACAGTCAGCATTCTACACCCCTCAAGGCCCAGGTGAGACCTATGCTGTCATCACTGATGTAAAGAGCTGTCTTTTTCAACCAGATACCAGTGTTTGGATCATGAGTGCATCTAAGATGTTTTGTATTTGATCTTCTACTGAAACAGTGCGTTCCTAATGCTCTGGTCATGCTTTGCACAAAATGGCCTGCTCAACACCATGCCTAATAAGTACTGCACCCCATGTAGTATTGTTTCTTTCCACCTTAGCATTGAAGTCACCCAGAAGAAACACCTTTTTATTCCTGGAGATAGCATGAAGTGCATCATCTAGTAGCTGGTAGAAGCCAAGCATAGCATGCTCTTGCCAGTGAAATATGGAGGATCATCAGCCTCTCACTCATTCCAGTTGGTGTTTCTGTGAGGCTGGGCAGAATGGCCTCTCCTATTGAAAATGTGTGGTGCATATATTGTGCAAAATATGACAATCAAAGCACCAGACTTGAATAACAGAATAGGGGAAAAACTGAATAAATTGTTGTCTTCAGTACTCCAAAGTTTATGCAGCAGTGTTAAAGTGAAACTGGATGTAACACTGGTAAATCTGCTTCTATCCCAACTTTTTAAAATGTTTGACAAGCATCTTGTTTGGAATGATGATACTTTTGCCTAAAGTATAGTATAGTAAAGTTTATGAGGCGAAGCATCAAATGTCATGCTTTTTCCCTCTTTTATGTCATGATTTTTATAAGAGAAAAAAAACATGTTTTTGCACATAATTCAGACATCAAAGAGGTGTTCATGCTGAGAACACTCACCTATTAACTGAACTCATCTGGCTTGTATAAATGTGAGTCCTAGTAAAATGTTGCTTAAGGGCTGTGTTTGTGAATGGTATAAAGGCCTAACATAACCGGTGTAGTAACATCCTGGGCTTTTTGTGGGAAAAGGGCTCATGTTTTGACCCTGTAAAGTTTTAGCTTGGAGATACCTTTGATGACACCGTGACCAAGTGCATTAATCTTTGCATCGCAGTATTTCTTTTATTTATTTATCAGATTAGGGGGCTGCAACAGTCCTGTTTTGTTGTTTGAGAAGTGTCCCACCCTAGCTCCATTTAAGCAGAAATGAAGAATAATCAGGTTGTAGGTACATTCAAAACTGAACAATTCCTAGCAGGAGCATATTGTTACCTGTCCTTCACAGCAAATACAATCCCAGATGATGAAAATCTGATCATATTCTATTCGCCTTCTCTTTTGCAAACTTTCACAGACAACATGAACTCACTTCAATCTTTTGTATGCGGTTGACATACCACAAGAACCAAACTGACTGGGTATTTATGTTTCAGCAACTTGTAAGAATGTCAAAAGGATTAGTTTGGCTCCTGCTTCATCGTGTATGGTGTGCATTTGCAAAAGCAACTCTATTTGGGTTACAGAGGTCCAAGCTATGCCTGAAAACTAAGTTTCTAGTTTTAGAGAAAAAAAAACTAAAAGTGCATTTTTTCCAATTTTTTCTTGCTTAAAGAGGACTTGTTGCAGTTTGTTTTAACTTAAATCTATTCTTCATTATGTAAACGATGAGTAATCCTAAAGCAGCAGAAAGTAATAAGATGATATTGCTTTAATATAGTGATACTTAATATTAGGTAACAGATTACTAGTCTAGTTGTATGCATGTTTCAGAGTTCACAGAGGCAAAGTAATAAGATTGGTCTTGTAACTATTAGAGCCCAAATTATAATAGGTAAAAATAAGTGTGTGTGTCTGGAGTTAAATTGTAATTTTCCTTTTTTTTATTGCAGCTACATTTCACTCTGTTTTCCTTTGTATTCTAACTTATGCAATTTGTTCATATCCACCTTTTATGTTTTAAAGAAACCATTTTTGCCAAATAAATGTGGCATGTTGTATTATTATTATTATTAACCTGCCTTATATGCACTGTACAACATGTGTAGTGATGATCTGATGCATTATCATTTCTCTCTAGGCTGTGTGACTGCAGTTTAACAGAGGAAAGTTGTGCAGCTCTGGCATCAGTTCTCAGTTCAGAGTCGTCACATCTGAAAGAACTAAACCTGAGTTACAATAAAGTGCAGGATTCAGGAGTGAAGCTGCTCTCTCCTGGGCTAGAGAAACCACACTGTAAACTGGAGACACTAAGGTAAGGTCATTTCTCACACACACACACACACACACACACACACACACACACACACACACACACACACACACACACACACCAAAACCACAAATTCAACACCACAAACTAATGAGTAATGAAGAATTCGCTGAAACACTTGCAATATACAAAGTAAGCCATGTCTTACAAACTTCAAATGTTAGTGTTTAAACTATTGTTGCCATTGTTAGTATTTAAACTGACAAGGGATAAGTCAGTGTTAGCTTGACAATGCCACTGCATAGATAGATTGCTAGCAGATTGTGAACATAGTAACATTACTGTAGTAATAATTAGACAAATAAAGGACACTTACAAAGTAAAGGTTTCTAGTGGTTAATGTTAGTATGAGAGTGGGAAGCTTTAAAGATGGTCACTCTATACTAAACGTGCCTCTCACTCTCCATGTCTCTGCTCCACAATAACATCAAGCTGTGTGTGATGTCTGAGGAAGTTTTAGGAGTGGGGCCTGATGGCTGATGGGTTGCAGTGACAACGTCATGTTTAAAGTGATAGTGATGGTTAAGCAAAGCATATTGCATTAATAACTCTGGACTGGACCACTGGTTCAGGGCTGACATCGAAACAAGCCAGTAGGGGAGCATTACAATATTACAAGTAAGTTAATCCATCACCGTCAAGGATCTGTCAAACTCAGACAAACAGCTTCCACTGCCGTGAAGCACCAGTACGAGCAGTGTAGTAGAAGCCTCAGAGGGGGAGGGCATGGCTGAAATGATGGATTCCCTCTTTGTTATCTAGATGATATCTGTAGTGTCCAGATATTTCTTCTCTACTGCACATCTTTGGCTACAGTGCAGTGTTTATGTCTGCTGACATACCTGGGCAGAAACATATTAACTTGATAAAGTGCATATGCTTAAAGCCCTGATGATTCAACATGCAACTGGTATAATACCTTTTCCCTCAAAGCTATTCGGAAAACCTCAGGTCCCTCTAAACCTTTCATCAGGCCAGTAGCTCCATTGGTATAGTACTCCAGTTTTCTCCACATACCATTTCAGACTCATCCATTGCTGGGATGTCATGAGTAATTATATTAGTACAGGCCAGGTAACCTCCATGGGCTGAAAACAGAGACATACTTATGCCATAAAGCCTTCAGCTGACACTGTTGCTTTTCTGACAAATCTGACACTTTGCTCTGAGAGTACTGGTAATACATCAATCTTTTACTGCACTTGACCTGTAGCAACCTGTAATGAAAATGGTAGCACAAAAATCCCACTATCCTCTGTTGAGTGATTAGTAAACTTACAATAATCTCTACACTCAAAGGGCCATTAAGAGTGCATTTCAATGTCTGTATTTCTAACCTTTAAAAGCAACACAAGGAGACTTACAGGAAGGAACTTCCATCTGGTTGGCCTCAAAATGTTTCTAAAAACAAGTTGCATCAGCAGTCTTCTGCCACCAATAACACAAGATCTACCTCCAACCCTTACACTACAAGACTGGACTTGTGGTTGAGCCTCTGTACCATGCATTGTTGCAACACTTCCTGACATGACTAAGGAGCTTGTGTAACTTCTGATATGTCAAAGTGTGACCCAAAACGGCTACCAATAACATTCCCTAATGAGACACACACACACACACACACACACACACACACACACACACACACACACACACACACTTAAGGAGTCGTTTCTGCCATTATGCACTTGACTTGTAGCCCCAATATCACAGGTAAAGCTGACTGCTGATTCTTGAATCATTGCACTTCACTCACTGTACCGCTCAACTTGAAAAACCAATATTTCTAATATTTAATGCATAAAACTTCTTAGGATTTTGTATAAAATGCACCCAGGAAAAAAAGAATCACAAACAATCAGCTAAGCTGGCTAATATTTTTCTTTCTTTTCTTTCTCCTCACATTTCCATCCGATTTATGTGCCCCTAGCAGCTTTTTTGCTCCTGTAATATTTGCCTTGTTAGCCACTGAGGACAAGAATCAACGTGATTCATTATTCACAGACATAAAGTGCTTCTAAACAGTGAACAGCCAGTATTTTAAAGCTGGACTCTCTGTTGTACTGAAGAACCAGCTTGTTTACACAGCTAGCCTTTAGCTAAGCTAAATAACATTAGCTTCACGAAATAAGTTACACAGCTTGCAGCTCGTGTTAGATAAGGAAAAGTACCTAAATCTAATTGCATATGACTTCAAGCAATATACAAACAAATATGTCAAATATGTTACACAGATTTCACAATACATACAAGGCAGAAACCAAGAAATAACTTAGGTAACATAACATAGGTGGGCAGAAATTACTGTTTTTAAACCGAAGTGACTGAACTCTCAGCTGGTGAACATTATGGGATTGTCTTCACTGAGAAGGATACACGTGATGCTGCCTTCAAATTTGGTTAAAAAAAAAAAGCCATCTCGGAAGATGTCTTGTGCTGCCTTCTGAATGGGACAGCCTTTGTCTTGAACACTTAAAATGCTGCTTACTTAGACAGATACCTCCCTAATGGACTGCACCAATAATAACCCTACATAATGTTATAGATCAGATCTAGGTTAGCAAACAATGGAAAGACAAATGGTGTGTATATGAAAAATATGACGGAATGAAGCAAAAACAATGCAACATTAAGGCAAAAACAGAAATGAAAGCTAAGTAGTGAAACAAACTTTTCAATACAGAGATTATCTCCAAATATACACAAGTAAAAACAAATGCTCAAGTTACTAAGACAGCAAAGATCAGTAACACTTCATACACAGAACAGAATGTAACAAGCAAGTATGCAGATAGCTATAGCTCCCATCTGTCCCACAGCGATGATGTCACATGTAGTGACAAGATGCACAGAAACCCAGGAGATGTGGACTGATTCTGGATTTAACCATATCAGACTGCACTCAGTAAGTCAGCAATAACAGTCCATCCAGTGCATTCCAGTTCATCTGTCCATTTCTTCTGGGTTTTCAGGTGTCTTCTGCTGTATTGGGCTTGGCCCCTTAGTTCCAGTGAAAGGAACTCTTAAAGCTTCAGCACCAAGAGATTTTGGACCATTTAATGCTCCCAAATTTGTGGTAACAGTTTGGGGACGGCCCCTTCCTGTTCCAACATGACTGTTCACCAGTGCACAAAGCAGCTCCATAAAGACGTGGATGAGCGAATTTGGTGTGGAAGAACTTCACTGGCCTGCACCTCTACGCAACAGAAGACCTTGAGGACAAATTAGAGTGAAGACTAAGTCAGACCTTCTCGTCCAACATCACAAGTGCGCTTCTGGAAGAATGGTCAAAAATTCCCATAAACACACTCTTAAACCCTGTGGAAAGTATTCCCAGAAGAGTTGAAGCTGTTATAGCAGCAAAGGGCTGACATATCAAATACTATGGATTAAGAATGGGAAGCTCACATGCATGTGAAGGCAGATGAGCGAATACTTTTGGAAATATAGTATATATACATGCTTTGGAGCAACATATGCTGCCATACATATAAACATGCCTCTGTCCCAACTTTTTTGAAAACGGTGCTGGCATCAAATTCAAAATGGGCATATAATTAAAAAAATAAATAAATAAATAAAATTTCTTGGCTTCTACTGATATGTTGTACTATTTTCAATTAATTACATGTTTTTAATGATTTACACATCTATAAAAAAACAGATTTTTTCTTGTTTAGGTTTTGTTCAAACATCATTGTTACCTTACCATTGCACATAATTGGCAGTTATAATAAAAGTATTATTATTATTATTATTAAGAAGAGAATACATTGTTCAACAGTAATACACTACTTCTTAGACTATGTGTACGGAGACAGAGATACAATGGTTGTGTTTGTGTGTATACATGTAGTGAGCTGTAAGTGTAAGGAGTTTTCCTCTTCTCCGTACAGGCTGTGTAAGTGCAGTATTAAAGACGAAGGCTGTGCTGCTCTGGTTGAAGCTCTGAAATCAAACCCCTCATCACAGCTGACAGAATTAAATCTGAGCTTTAATTTTCCTGGAGATGCAGAACTAAAGGAACTTTCTGATCTACTCAAGGATCCACTCAGTAAACTGGATAAAATACAGTGAGTTACTAGCAATCTTTATGCACATCTTTGCTCTGTTTGTCTATGTCTGCCTTTGTTTAACTCCCCTTGTGTGCCTAGCCATATGCTCTTCCTCTGTCTTGCCTCCTGATTATCTGTCTCACCTCTGCGCAGACTGTAGCCTTGACCTCTCATTAGACTCAGGTCTTTGTTTTGGCTCTGTGTTCATAGCCTTGGTTGTTTATCTTGTGATTGTTTCACAGGCCCTGTCATTTTTCCTCTGTTCATTTTCTTCATGCCTAGCTTTCAGTTTGTTTTGACTTTGTTTTTTTTTCTTTATATCTTTATTTTATTGCTTTTGTGGATTTTTTTTTATTTTCATTTTTTTGTTACCACTACGGACACCAACTTTGGACTTCAGCTTGCATCTTGTCTCTTTGTCTCCCTCACTGTTGCAATGCTAATGTCTGATCAGTCTGTCTTTCTCTCTTACAGCACCGGGACATAAAACATAAGACCTCGAATGAGTTCCACAGGATGTTATTAGTTGAGCTGGGGGAATTATGTTGTGTACTGCATTACAGTTTAAACTATTTTTCTGTTGTTCTAAACTAATTTAAAAAGACAAACAAGTTCCACCATTCAAGGAGTAACCTGTATATGTAAGCATGCTCAAATTAATATTACGTTATTTTAAAAAATGCTCTTATTGGACTGGACACTTCAAATGTTTTTTTTTTTTAAATGCATTTGCCAAATTTATAATTTTTTAAAAATAGGCTGTTTTGTCCAAAGCAAAGGCTAGAAGGGAAACATACCTTTTCTGTTTCTTAATGATTACTAAACAATTAGCCAGCAATCAATACAGTCCTTGTAAATGGAATAAGTAATAAGTTATAATGTTATAAATACGTTTAATATGTGTAAATGAGTGTTCTGTAAATTTTTATTTTTTGAGTAATAAGTTAGATATAAGTTCACTGTAATGTTTGTTATGAGCATAATTATATGAATTCATAATGATCAAACATTGGAACAGTCTAATAAACAACTTACAATACAATTTACAAGAAAGCCTTAAATTACTTCATTGTATTTTGCCCTTGTCCATGTTTAACAGTACTCCTAAACTCTTAAAAACTCTTAAAACCTTACTCTTAACATTACTCTAGAATCATGTCTACATTCCTGTTCAGCTGAGACCTAGTTAAACAAATCCGACTACAGATATTTACTGTAAGTTCATATACATAGCATTTGATTTAAAACACATTTGTAAATTGGTTTAAAAACATAATAGCCCCACCTCCTTATGGAGTATAATCAGACCTAGAAATGTAGCTTTATAATTAAAACATTATAATAAGTTGTATCATCATCCAAATTAATCTTTGACAAATCAAGAAGGTTTATTTGCATAATTGTTGCAGCCCTATGCATCATTTTTATACAGTTATTAGTAATTGCTGTTACTCATTAGATATTTTACATTTTTACCTTTTTTTTCTTTTGTTTCTGGTCTGAAGTGTAGTACTTAAGTACTTAAAAGCTACTAGTTACTGGATGTTGTGTTTTGCTGAAAAGAAATTGTACAGGAAAATGTTTATTGGAAAGTTTTTAAAACATTTATTATTGGTGCTGTTATAGGTCATGATTGTTTTTAGCCAAAGTTTTGGGTGCAGGAGCACTATGTAAATTAAATATATCCAACATTATTTCAGTTTCACATTACATTTCATTATAACTTACCCATTTAGTTACTTAGAGAACACCACACAACTAAATAAGTTAACACCTGGCAAGCAACTTGTTAAGATAAGCTCCCAAATGTGGTCATATTAAAGCTGAGCTTTAACTGTGAGATTCGGGAATAACCATTGCATGATTACATCAGCTCTTAGATAGAGGAGAGGTGTAGGTCTTGGCTACTAGCCAGTGGGGACTGCCGTATTTATGGTCATTCAGAGGACGATATAGGCATACCTATAGTGATACACCAAAATGAATGCTTCAGAGAGCTACATTTATCAGAAAATGTATTGAGCTCAGATTTACACCTTTATATTTGTTTTTTCAGGAATTTAGTTCGTCCAGGTTAACAAGTAACCAAATAGGACTACAAAGGAAATAAGTCAGCATTAAACAGAAAACAAATGCCAACTGAAGGTTGGCATTTCTTAACTGAAAGGTTTCTTAAATCTCACACTTAACAAAAAGTTAATGAGAGCCAAAAGAAACAAAAACTCTCATCTCTAGCCAAGTCATTTTAAGAACTGATCAAGGCTGAAGCTGAGCCTCACTCTTAAATAAGCTGTCCACAGATGAACTGGATCTCCCCTGATTAGGAGCAGCCCTGCACCGCCCCCTAGTGGCTGAGCACATGCTTTCTAAATTACGCAGTAAGGGCTTCTCTTCTTGGTTCTTTTGTTAGAAGGGGAATTTGTTTTGTTTGAAGGGGAATTTGCTGATTTTTCAGAAGTTTGGATAATTTAGTGGTGGAGATGCAGAAAGTCATTCAGAGCCTGCACATACGTCTCCACACTAAAATTAATTTAAAAATACATTGAGGCCAAAATCTTCTGAAAACTCAAAAGGTATCTTTCAGACACCAGGCAGCAATTTCATAACCATTTCATGTAAAATCTTCCAGTGAGGAATATTTAGAAGCATTAAAGAGGAATTGAAATGATTTTCAAAATGAGTAAACATTTCTAAATTACTCAAAGTGGTTTGGTGTAAAATGTTACATTCTAGAGAAAGTTATTGAGTCCGAATGGTTTGTTGTTTTTAAAGTTTATGCACAAGCAGTAACTAGCAAACAGAAGTTGCTGTGTTGGCTTTATCAGCTAAAGATGCTGATAAAGGGAGTTGATGCGAACAGCTCACAATCATGACATAATTTTGATTGATCTTGACACTTCTGCTGGTTCTCATAAGATGTCATGCTTTTCAGCAAATCAGCTATTTTAGTGTTCAGTGGAACTAGACCAGCAGTCCTTGCCCCTTAAAGGTATGGAGGGGTAGGGTGAAGTGTTGGGGCTATTTGGCCCTTCAAACGGAGATTTTTCAGAGCCGCACTACAAACAAACAGAGTGTTATGAGAAAATGATCTGCAAGACGGCTGCACAAGCAACCAAAGAGACACATAAATGTAAGTATTTACCTGTTTGTAATAGCATTTTATGGTAATTTCCTTCATAACACGCATAAAAATTGCTAGTAATGCGCTGATGTCTCTGTCACTACCTAGCGAATTTTCCTTAAATGGTGCAACAGTTCAGCTTCATATCACTAAAGAATTCTTGGTGGTAATAATAAATAATTGCCCCCCTCTTTGAAGGCGTATGATGCCCTAAATGTATTTAAGCAGTGAGGAGCTGAACTTTCCCCTCTACTGTCACTACAGGCTGGCCTACAGAGCAGCACTAGTAGCTGTTAATGAAGTGATGTATTTTTTTTGTTTGTGCTCTTTTTTATTCAGTGACTTGTTTGATTGGTCACTGCATAAATCTGAAGTTGAAGGAGATTTTCAGTCTCCTTCGGATAAATGGAAAATGTCAATGCGATATACCGTTATTGCTGTAGTCTGGAGACAAAGCAGGAAAACACATCCTGATTATTTTTCCAAGTTATTCTAAATATGATTCACCTGTCCTGTCATGTGACACACAAGTGAGATCACCACAGCTGAAGGCGGCGTATTGGAAATGGCCGGAAACCTCCTCTCGTCTGTTTACTTAAAAGTCACTGGCGACAACTGATGATGTATCTGGTTCATGAACGGGTTCAGTTTCAAGGGGGAGGTTGACACTCGAAAACAAGGGGTAGGGGTAAAAATAGGAAATGGGATTGGGCTTTAAAAGCATGCTGTTTTCCGTAAGTCTGAGATGCCTGGATTCTCTTAAATTTTTAGTCAGAAGCTTCAGCAGAATGATCCATTTATAGTTCATATGGTGCACTGTAGAACTTCAAATATCTTGGGTCAACCATCCAGAGCAATGGACAGTGTAGAAAAGAGGTGAAGAAGAGGGTGCAGGCAGCATGGATGGAGTGGGTGGAGACGGGTGTCAGGGCTGATGTGTGTCAGAAGGATAGCAGCAAGAGTGAAAGGGAAGGTTTATAAGACAGTAGTGCATCCTGCTATGATGTATGGTTTGGAGACTGTGGCTCTGCCTAAAAGACAGGAGGCTGAGCTGGAGGTGGTGGAGATGAAGATGCTGAGATTTTCGTTGGGAGTGACAAGGATGGACAAGATTAGAAATGAGCAGATCAGAGGGACAGTGAAGGTGGAGCAGTTTGGAGATAAAGCCAGAGAGGCCAGGTTGAGATGGTTTGGACATGTGTTAAGGAGGAAAAGTGGATATATTGGGCAAAGAATGTTGGAGATGGAGCTGCTGGGCAGAAGGAGAAGAGGTAGACCTCAGAGAAGGTTTATGGATGTAGTGAAGGTGGACATGGAGATGGTTGGTGTGAAAGTAGAGGAGGCAATAGATAGAGAAGGCAAGATGGAGGCAGATGATCCGCTGTGGCGACCCCTAAAGGGAGCAGCCGAAAGAAGAGGAAGATGGTGCACTGTAGAACTGTTGTTGAGGCCATGAAATTCAATTATCTTTTTTCTGAACATCATTGTATCATGTATTCATGAATGGAGCAGACTGCGCTGCAGTTTCTGTTTGGGAAGGAAAGCACCAGATTTTTGAGAAATAGGTCAAAATACCCAGAAAGCAGCAGAACGGTCTCTGTCATGAAGTTTATTTCCATATTTTTAGTTTAATGTTCATATTTAATTACTTGCACATATTTAAATAATCAGAATGCATTCGTTTTCAAATGATTACTGAACAGCATGATACTGTGATACTGATACTTGTTTTATTATGTTATCATGTGGTGATCATACTTTAAAAATAAATACCACCACCATCATTACCACAACTCCTCCTGTAAAACTAAATCCATCAGAAAAGTACTCTAGCTAAACTCTTACAGCTGAGCACCTTCTGCTATGCAGTTGTTCCTCAGATATTTGGATAACCTGATGCCATAACCTTCAGCTAACCTCTGGTTTTGCGCAGGTTCCTCGTTTCTTTTTCATTTCCTCTTAAAACGTTTGCTATTTTTCACCCCCAGAATCGCTCATGCCATTTTAGGTTGTGGTTAATAGCCACAGTAGATATGTGTCAGACAACAGAATAAGTGGAAGGAAGTAACAAAGGTGTTTTTCTTGAGAGACCATCTTTAGTTATTTTATGGGGTCCATTTTCTCCTAATGCTTCCTTCATGGTTGTCTGCTCAGTATGAGCTGCTCAGAGTCACCATTTCAACACCATTTCAGGAATACATCTGATAAACAACCTTCATCTCCCACCTGCCCCCTGACTGACAGAAGTTTGGAGATACAGGCTGTTAAAAAGGTTTGATCAAATTAGTGGTTTCTAAGTGAAAAGTAGTAAATACACCCTCTACAGGTAACTTAATATGGCATTCTATGCATAGTTTATTGCAGGATTTATTTTTATTTGATGAATAAAACATAAAGCCAACTCCAGAATGATTAGTATAATTAATGA
Organism: Pygocentrus nattereri; assembly: GCF_015220715.1. NCBI lineage: Eukaryota > Metazoa > Chordata > Actinopteri > Characiformes > Serrasalmidae > Pygocentrus > Pygocentrus nattereri. The sequence continues at coordinate 3,949,842 of NC_051219.1, forward strand.
AAATTTTAAATTATATATATCTGTACAGCATCTACATAAAAGTTACAAAAGTATGTTCATAAAGCTACATAAAAAATCATAAATATTAATAAACTATTTTCCCAATAAGCATCAGTTAAGTCATAAAGGCTGCTTTTATCAACTTAATTCTCAAGTTGATACAACCAGATTTATAGTGATGTTATGTCATGGGGTTAAATGATACAACTTTCCTTCCCCTGTCAAGTAAACCTTTTGGAGTTTTCTTTCAGCAGTGACCATTTTGTAAGAAACATATGCCCCAAGTTCATGACTAATAACAGCTTATCGCAATAGGATCTAAAAATAAGCAAAGTTTGGATTGCTTACTGTTCTTGGAATGAAACTCATAAGCGATCCAATGTTGGAGTGACAAATCACACTTCACCATCTGTCAATCCGATGGATGAGTCTGTGTTTGGCAGTTGCAAGGAGATGGTACTCGTCTGACTGCACTGTGCCGAGTGTAAAGTTTGGTGGAGGGGGGATCATGGTGTGGGGTTATTTTTCAGGAGTTCAGCCCCTTAGTTCCAGTGAAAGGAACTCTTAAAGCTTCAGCACCAAGAGATTCTGTTTCATACTCCCAACTTTGTGGGAACAGTTTGGGGACGGCCCCTTCCTGTTCCAGCATGACTGTGCACCAGTGCATAAAGACATGGATGAGCCAGTTTGGTGTGGAAGAACTTGAGTCCTGACCTCAACCCGATAGAACACCTTTGGGATGAATTAGAGTGGAGGCTGTGAGCCAGGCCTTCTCGTCCAACATCAGTGACTGATCTCACAAATGCGTTTCTGGAGGAAAGGTCAGAAATTCCCATAAACTCCTAAACCTTGCAAAACCTTCCCAGAGGAGTTTAAGCTATTATAGCTGCAAAGGGTGGGCCGACATCATTTTAAACTATATGGATTAAGAATGGGATGTCCCTCAATTTCATATACGGGTGAAAGCAGACAAGCGAATACTTTTGGCAATGGAGTGTATAAAAAGAAATATTTTACAAGAATAAAAATGTAAAAGGGCTGTGAATTTGTTTGTGTTGTGTGCCATACTACCTGATGTACATTTTGGAAGATCTTTGGTACATTTTTCATACTCTCTTTGAAGTAAAAAACTAATTATTCACCACAAATGCAGAATACTGAAAAATTACATATAGAACACTCCCATTTTAATTTCAAGGACACTTATTCAATAAACACCTGGATCTATTTAGAATGATTAATATCATTAATGTCAAGAACACATCTTGACAGCATGTAAGAACTGAAATGTAACATAGCTATATTAAAGATAAAATAAACCCATTTTGTAAATATGTTTACCACAAAATTTTGAAAGCAATAATCTGTAACTATCTAAATTAAACACATAGATTAAACATACATAAAAGCAGTTCAGTTCATCAAGTTTTTTTCTCATTTCCTTACATGGATTAGAATAAAAAGGCGGTGTTGGAAGGTGTGTAATGTTTTCATCATGATCATCACAAAATATAATTGAAATTTATTGCTGCAGTGCTTTGGGAATGAAGGGTTTAGACAGATGAATCTGGGTTCAGCTCTGGCACAATGAATTTCACTGGTTTGTTTTAAACCAGCAATGTTGGGTTTGTTCCTGGTTGTTTGAAATGTTTGAAATCTAGAGCCACACTAACCCTTTGTGCATAATTCTGTACATCTCTGGTCTAGACTTTGATAGAATGATTTTAATGTCATAGATTAACTCTAATTGATGGAACTGGAATTTAGGCGTTGGGGTTTAGGCTCTAGTAGACGGAATCTCTTTGGTTGATTTTAGCATTTAGAGTCTGGTAAGATGAATCTGGTTGGTGTTGGGGTTTAGTCCTTGGTAGTCTGAATCTGATTGGATGGTGCTGGGGTTTAGGCTTTGGTAGTCTGAATCTGATTGGACGGTGCTGGGGTTTAAGCCTTCATAGTCTGAATCTGATTGGATGATTTTGGAGTCTAGGCTCTGGAAGACTGAATCTGTTTGGTTGGTGTTGAAGTTGGGGTTAAGACTCTGGTAGACTGAATCTGATTGGTTGGTGTTGGGGTCTAGGCTCTGGTAGATTGGACCCATACTGATGGTCTTCTGGTTTCCAAGAGGATCATTTTCATAATCACCACCAGCCTGCAACCAGAGTAACACACAGGAGAAAATAACCCAAACCTTAGCATTCACATCAAATTCTTTCATTTATTCATTCATTCATGCAGAGTAATTCATAATATGGCCATGACACCAAAGGTCTCCCAACTGAAGATCTGTTGCCGCAGAGATTATAGGTCAAACACATCCAAAATATCTCTAATATCCAGATCCTCTTGAAGTCCTTAATTGTCTAGGTCAGGTTTGACAGATTAAATTGTAACTAAACTTTCCAGAGCAGAAGATCAATGATTCATATGCTGCTGTAAATCAATTGTATTATGTACAGTTTGAATAAGTTAAACATGTATAGACACTGTAGCCTCATAGAGCAGTTCTGAATGCTACTGACTTACACTTTTACATTTTAAAACATTTAATATTTGGTTATGATGAGACACAGACTCTGTTTAAAGACTCTGTATTTAATGGGTCTTTTCACTCACTGTGCTCTGTGTTCTTCTCTCAGTGTTTGTAGAGACAGACCCTGCAGAACAATTGAAGATGTTAGACAAAGAGCTGTTTTCCACAGGACTGGTGAATTTAATCTTCAATAGAGGAAATCTTTGAAACTTGAATTTAATGTATATTCGTTAAAATATTACATTATTACCAAATCTGTTTTATGAGCACAAGCTGATTACCAGGACTGAAATTAAGCCTAAGCCTAGACTGACACATGATTACAAAATGTGTTTTTGAGTGAATGTACTACCTTTTTCCCATGTGTGGATCAGATAGTAGATCATTACTACAGCCAGCAACAGAACCACACTGACGCAGAAAGCAAAGACAATCAAAGTGAAGAAATCTGTAGATGGAGCAAGAAATTCATAACATATAATAAAGATCACATTCATAACATATTCAGTCTAGACAAAGAGAGTTATAAAACTTTTATAAAAACACACTTAAGAAAAGTCTATTAATATTATTAACTATATCTATTAATATTAATAATTAACTGTTATGATAAGTTCTGTGCCAGTAAAAAATGTTACGGATTTCATGCAAACCACAACAGGACACTGTTATTCCCACATGAATACAAAACTGAGCTTAAAACATGCTGGGTGATGTGATATCCTGCTGTATTTTCACAATTATTGTACCTATCTTAGACACATGCATATACAATAAGCAGCTTATGTTGAGGCACACACTTTAGTACATCCACAGAGTGCAGCATCAGACTTTAGAGAAAATGACTTCATGCCTTGAGTAAAATTATATTATATTAAAAAATTAATTAAAAAATTGTCAAGGTCAAATGGCTTTGGAGAAGAAGGCATCAGGCTAAGTAACCACAAATTCTAAGGCAGCATGGTTTAAGTGGCATCGCATTTCATGATTTCTTATTAAATAAATTACAGTTTACTAGATTAGTTTGGAATTTATATGTTTTCTTCCAGCTTGACATCTTTGCCTGCTGCACTCTGCTGGTGCATGCCAGGACAGCTGCAGGGTCATCAAAAGAATCCTTTAAAAAGAAGCTACACCTCCACCTTTCCTGACAGCACACGAGACATTTATAAAATTAATGTTTAGCTGGGCCAGCTTGATTAATAGGGTTTCTGCACTACATTCAGGTAACCATGTTTTTGTTAAAAACATAAAATCAAGCCTATGAGATGTAATGACATCATTAATCAAATAAGACTTGTTTGTGAGAGATCTAATATTAAGAACAGCTAATTGAATTACTTGTGCACTTTGACCCAGAAGCTCATGTGACTCACATTTTACATACTGCAGATTGGATGAATACACTTTATCTGACAGGTACTCCCTGTTCCCTCTGTTTCTGATATGTACTGGAATGGGAGATGTTTTGAAAACATGTACTGCTGACATCATTGTAGCAGCTTGGACCCAAAAAATATCTGTTTGCCAGATTGTTTGAAAATTGTTACCTCTTCTCTTTTAGCAGAGGAAAGTGGGTGGAGCTCCGGTTGACAACAAAGAAGAGATCAAAGCTTCCTTTCTGCCTAGCTACATCCATGTGTTCCACTGGCTCAGCTCTGTTTGTCTCTACTGCCTGATTCTGCATTAAACTGTCCACCTGTTTGCTGCTAAAACTCCCACATGTAATGGAGGAATGAGAGTCCTTAAACTCTGATTACTGGCTCCAAAACTGACATTTTTTTGCAAATGACCGTAAAAATTCCGACAACATGTGCTGAAACCTGATGAGGCATTTTTGTAAGTTTTTACTTGGTGGCCAGCACAAACATGTCCAATTCATGTGTCTTTTGCAGTACCATTAAAAAAATAATAAATAAATAAATAAATAAATAAATAAAAACCAAGAAAAATATTGTAGTGTTTTGTAGTGTTCTTGGCTTTTCTATATATAACAAGCTCAAACACTGTAGCTTGAAAAAAGAACATAAACTTCTGTTCAGAATGGCAAGGAAGCAGGAAGTGCAACTAGGGCTAGGAATGCCGCAGTCTTTAATTGCTTGACCACTGGCCTTTCTGCACCCAAGAATTCCTTCTTGTGTTCTTTCATTAGTAACAAAGCATAACACATTATTCATTATTAATAATGACCATATTCACATTGTTATTAAGTTACTAAAGGACTGTATTGTAAAGTGTCACCAAAAAAAAAAATCCCACAGACAGGACAACATCCACTCACACACAACAAATACACATTTTAAAATACAAAAGTCTACACTGGTACACAACATTACACTGATACATCTTACCAGAATGACCTGAAATGTAGCATGTTTTTGATTATGATGATAATGAACTTTAGCATAATTTGAGAAACATGGCAACAATAAAAATCCATGAATTATATTAAGCCAAGATGGCAAGAAAATTAGATAAATAAGATCAGAATGTGAACACACACACAAATCAAATTGAGAAAAAGAAGGGTGTGTAGTATTACCAGATTTTCCAATATTTAAGTTAAAATAACTATGTATAAGTAGAGCTAAAACCGTTTTTGAGAATAACCACAATGGACTATACTGTAGATGGTTAATAAGCTCTTAGTATCATCAGAAAAAGAAGCCATTACACATGTTACAGATGTACAAACCCACTGTAACACTATGCCTCTGTGTTGGAAATTGTCAACATCAAGTACAAAAATGTTCTTATATTTTTACAGTATAGAGTACAGAACAGAAAATAAGAGAATGAATTACCTTTAAGCCTAATGCTGTCGTTCATGGAACCTGATGGAATGATTGAAAGAATGAAAAACATGGAAACTATTTTGAGTCCACTGATTTAAAATGAACAACATCTATCAAACACAGTGTCTGTCTCTCATATTTATAATATTATATATATATATATATATATATGAAATAAATTCCCAAAATTGTCCTGCATCTACAATAAATGTTACCTATTAAGCATTTAATGGGAACTCCAATGATGGCTCCATGATTTTTCAACCTTTCTGCATATTTCAGTGTTTGAGATGTAAGCAGAGCGATTCAGAACAGTTTTCTGTGAAATAGTTCATATTTATTTACAGTCGTGGTGATAGGAACCAGGGGACGCCGTGACTACAGCACAAAGTAAAAAGGTTAATTTTGATAGTTCCTCCAAATGGTGCTGCAGATGGCAGCCACAGTGAGATATTTGTTTTTTTTTGTTTGTTTTTTTTTTTGTCAGTGGCATCTATTGCATGTCAAACTCATTTGGAGCAGGGAAAAGTTACTAACTTTTTGGGACAGTTACTAACTTTTTTTCTTATAAAATTATTCTGAAATTTATACAAAAACCTTCAGAGTTTTAAATTAAAACCTTCAAAGTCAATCCTCAAATTAAGTGCACTTGCCCTGTTCAACCTGGTGAGCTGCCAAGAGTGGACAGAGAGACACTGGAACATGTAGACACATGCTACAGAGATGCACTGGCAAAACTAGGGGGTTGGGGGGAACTTAGTTAAAATCATGCACCTCTCTTCTTTCCTTTTCCTGCTAGGGTCATAACTGTATACTCATGATTATTCTTGATGATCCTATGATTAAATCAGCATTTATAATTGAAAACAATGAGATTGGTATGATTGAGATTGGTAAAGGTGGTATGTTCACACCTGTCAAAATGACCTGAACTAAAAGAAATGATTGGTTGCTCCACATCAAACACGGCAGGTTAAGTCAGGGTCACATTTTGTGAGGTTTACTGTGAAACTGTGGACAATGATGTGCATGCCATCATAAGAGTAGACAAAAATAAGGATACATCTCAAATATATATGAATGAGTTTAATTTTTAAATAAAAATAATTAAAAATGCTGTCTCAGATTTTTGTCACTACCGAAACACAAAGTTTTAACCTGAAGGTTGAGCTTTATTTTAGGCACACCCCTGCATTTTAGAGCAGAAAATTAGACTACATCCCTGTCCCTTATGGCCACATGACGAGCCGTGAGATCCCATTGTTTTCAAGTAAGTGTGCCCCAAATTCTGTAAGTCTGTGGAACATTAACAGTTGTCACTACTGAAAGATATTTTTTGCTAACCATGTACTGATTAGTGTTTTTGAGATATCTATAGAAGCATTTGGTAAACATTCAAATGCATGATTATTCTTTTATAAATGTGAATGTTCATTTATCTGAATAATAAATAAGGTATGAGGTCATTTAAAACAAAAGATTTGTAGTCTGTAGTCATAGTCAGAAAAAAAACATTGTGTATAAAAATGTGTTTTCAAATTGACTTTGGTAGAATGATCCATATCCAGTTCTGTGTACAGTCAATAGTGAAAACAAGAAAATCAAGGTGTTTCTGGATAGTAAACATATGACCATAGAGCTACAATTGTGCCTGATTGAGGGGTAAAAACACCTAAAAAAAACAAACCAATAAACAACAACAACAAAAAAAAAACAGCATTTGAAGGCAGGATTCATTGAAGTCTGTTTGTGCAAAGGCTAAGTACACACCCTCTGTACAGATTTCAGAGAGGAGGTGGCTACCTGTTGATCCAGACCAGATGAAGGACAAGTGTTAAATCCCTGAACTGAGCAGCTTAAAAGGTGTTTTAACTCACTTTTCTTCTGCTTTTACTTTGCATTTGCGACGTGCCAAAAGAAATCCACATTCAAATTCATTAAAATGATGTCCTGCCGGTCATTTACCATCTTACTGTATCTATAAAAGACCATTTTAAGTTAAGTGATACTTTTTTGATCCCACAACCGGGGAAATTCCACCTCCGCCTTTAACCCATCCGTGAAGTGAAACACCACGTACACACTAGTGAACACACACACTAGGGGGCAGTGAGCACACTTGCCCGGAGCGGTGGGCAGCCCTATCCACGGCACCCGGGGAGCAGCTGGGGGTTAGGTGTCTTGCTCAAGGACACATCAGTCATGGACTGTCGGCCCTGGGGATCGAACTGGCAACCTTCCAGTCACCGGGCCAGATCCCTAACCTCCAGCCCCCAAATTTTAATAATTTACCTACAAAGCACAATTTATTTATTGATTTTAACTCTGCTTTGATGATTTAGACACTTTTGAACAACTGCTAGGCCAAAAGGTAAAAGGTACATTGGTGCATTGGATTGATGACATCTTCACACGTTCCTGCCTTCCACCCAGTGAGCGCTGGGATAGGCTACAGCATCTCCTGCAACCTAGGAGGATAAGCTGGTGAAGAAGAGCCAGGGAGGCCATTATTTCTGCTCAAGCTAAATGTTCTTTTTTTGAACAAAGCAAAAAACAACCTTTGCATAGTACTAAAAACAGGGGGGAAGTCACTTCTAGCCACACAACTTTAAGGTGAACACAAAATCCACACAAGTATCTCACAGCTTAACATAATGAATCCAGCCAACACTTACACACATTATCAGAGACTGCTTTTAATAAAGACTTTGGAGAAAGTAAAAACATACACATTAGTTTGATATAAATTCATGGTGGATATTCTTGTTTTTAATATTAAAGCTTGGTTTAGGAATCTGTTTTACAGAGATAAACGGAAGCTTGTCAGGATCATTAGAAAGGCAGCAAGAGCAGATGGATGAGCTGTGTAGTGCTCTTGATACAGTGAATGACCCAGGCATACTTTTTGCAACAAAATCGACCCGTTATCTTCAGGTGGATGCTTCAGGGTGTGCATGACTAAGAAAAATCTCTGTGCACTTTCTGTTAAGCCTGTATTCATACATTCATAAATGTGATTATAACTCTTTGTAATGTGGTTACACGGAACATTAAAGAACCAGCTTTGATCAGTTTTGGACAAGAACACAGTCGATCCTTAGAAAAGGAGGTCAGACAGAGAGGAGAGAACCGATAAAGTCATGATGATAATAGCATATCTAGAACCTGAACTCTTCTACAGTTCACTACAGTGAAGCAGTGATACACATGAAGAAGAACTAACACAGTCGTGTGGACTCACCTGAAGATTCCTGCAGCACAGAGTAGAGCAGAAACACACAGAGCCACATCTTTACTGAGAGAACACCGCTGTTCATCTCTCTCTCGCTCTCTCTCTCTCTCTCTCGTTCAGCAGTGTCCACTCTGAGAAAGAGAGAAGTGAAATGGATGTTTTAGTCTCGAGCCCACTGACCACATCCTGAGAAAACTTGTCTTTCTGCTTAGAGGGTCCAAAAAAGGAGAATTCTTTAAAGCTTAAATGCATGAAAATAAGGACTGAAGTGAAAAATGGCTGCTAGTACATTTGTGGGTGGAACTTCAGTGGGTCCATTCTGCTGCTGCTTCTCATGCAAGCTTTCTGTTTGTCAGTATATCTCAGAAACTAAATGACTGAAGCCTTATTCCTAATATATTGTGATGTCCATCAGAGGGCGCTCTGCTGTGAGGACTTTAGGGGGTGTGGCCATGCAAAGTGGCTCTCAGGATGCACCATCCTCCCGGGTTGAAAAGAGGCATTTGTTGCTGTTGATGTGTTGCTGTTTGTGAAGTTTGTTTAAGATAAGATAATTGTTTGTGTTGTGGATTGTGTCCATGGAAGTCACAAAGTCACAAAGCCCACCCTCCAAGCTTACCCTGCTGCTGACCAGGGGGGTATTGCAGGTAGCAGTTTAAGTGACTCACCCAGATGTGTGAACTTGGAGTTCACAAAAAACATGAGATTTTCTGTTCTAGAAACTGAGATCAAAGAGTGTCAGTTACTACAGCAATTTATGCTCTGAAGCCAACCTGCTTTCTCATAGGCTTACTTAACCCTAACCCGAGGTTACACCCATGTTATTCATGCAAACATGTTCTTTCCTCAAAGATCCAGTGGACATTGAAGCTCAAACTACTTGCAGAGCTCTTTGTCAGGAATATGTGATTAGATATTGATTAGAGGGAGGCGGATGCATCTGCTGAGGTAAGTGACGTATATTAAGGGCAAATCCAGGGTCATAGTCTAGACAGTCCAGGTTCGTTAAGCCAACACGGATTTAATGGGGGGCAGACATGACAGACAAACCAGAATCACATGATCAAACATCAAACAATTCAAAAAGTTCAGACAACTCAAAGACCAATAACCAGACAGGTGAAAACACAGGGCTTAAATACATAAGGGTAAACGAGGGACTGGTGGAAACAGCTGGAGACAGTTAGGGGCGAAGTCACTAAACAAGGGGGCTGGACTACAAAACCAAAACAAAGAACATGCGGGCTAAACCAAAACACAACACAAACACATGGACAGGACTGGGAGGGGCCAATTGTGACACCTGTCTTATTTCCTGATGAATAAGTCCACGAATGTTACAGTTTTTCATTGCAGACAATTATCAACATGAATAACATTTTTAGCTGCACATTTAAATTGTGGATCAGCCCTCACTTCTCAACAGATTTTATGCATTACCCTCCTTTTTGCCACTGGAATCTTTCTGCACAATCTAAAAGATGCTGAACACATCAGCAAGGTGAATGTTCATTGATCCAATTCTGTAGTTTTCCCTGGGTACAAGTGAGTAAGTGACATTAAATAGGAAGTCCATAGAATTGCAGGTTTGTCTTTATCAAAAGAATTTAAAAAATGAGAATACAAATGAAAAGCAACAGACAGCAAATACCTCCACACCTTTGAATTTTTCAGGATTAGAAGGGTCACTGGCTGCATGGATGGAACCCACATTCCCATTACAGCAGCTCAGAAAATTAAGGGGATTATTTGAACATAACATTAATGTACAGTCAGTGACCTTCAATAAAAAAGAGCTAAAAATAATGTACTGCAACTCACTGTTCTCTTCCTACACCAAGATCATATGTGATGCTACCCACAGCATAAATGTTGAAGTTAAATGGCCAGGCTCTGTCCATGATTCATGGATTTTTCAGAAGTCTATGCTGCACAACATATTTGGTCAGGGTAGGCCTGCCACACTTCTGCTAGATGGATCACATTCAGAGTAATGTTGCATAATTTTAAATCACTGCATCTCCTTGTGTGATTAAAGGACAATGTGGACTTCTCCTAGCAGACAGAGGGTATCCCTGCCTTGCCCTATCTGATGACACCATACCCTGACCCTGGACCACAGTCATGCTACAATAAGGCCTACTGCAGAACTAGATCAAGTGAAATGACCATAGGGATCGTCAAGGCAAGGTTCCGGTTCCTGTGGGGGCTAAAATCTTTATTATGCTTTGTGCCACACCACCAAAAAATCAGTTCTCATTTTTCCCCTCCATACAGAATCTTCTCCAACATCTCTCACAGCTGTTAGGGGTTGAGGTAATTATACCCAATAAATGTTTACCTGTTCAAATACCTGTATCAGCAGAACATATACTCAAGGCTTATTATAGTGTGTTACATTGCAGGAAATTTTACTGTTTGTCATTATTTGTTATAAATACATGATGATACCTTAATTATTATTATTATTAATATAATTATTAAAATTATAATTATACAGTACTATAAGCTTTTTTTAAAGAGAAGTGGGACCATTTCCAAGCTGATCACCAAAGCACAGACAATTTTGATTTCTTAATTTCTCAAAACATTTTTTAGTAAGATACAACAGTTTTCAATCATTTGCTTGTCTTACAATGTCCAAACAGGACCAGAATACATGATAGGCACCTAATTAGATTGCAGATTTCACTGTCTAGATTTCACCCTGACAGTCGCAAACAGCACAACATTTAACATTCATATGTGAGTAACTTAAAAGATCAGTCACTTTACATTTTAACATGTTTATGATTTTTTTAAATGAAAATGTTAAGTATTATGTGCTTCATAACTATGTACAGGTTACAATCCATCTAAAATGTTTTATAATGGATTGTAATACTTGTGTTACATGTTTGTAAGTCACCAAGTAATTACATAATGTACAATATTAAATTATATTTCCAGACTTTTCATATTTAGATAGATCAGACAAATTCATAGGGCAGCTAAAACAGCAGAAGAGATGGTTTGTGATGTTTTTGGAATCAATGTATGGATAAAGATCTTTCAAATAAAATATTATATTAATACTCTAACACAATGAAGTAGAGAAAATGACTCCATCTGGGATTAGATCTATCACTGGAAACCTCTGTGGCACATGCAGAAACCAGGGGTTGAATGCTAACATCTCCTTCTGGATCCACCCAATTTAAAGGAGTGTTTTGTGGGAAGTGACATTTTGCTGGCTTGGACATGAAGGCTGGATCTGTCATTCAGGTACTGCAAGTCCTGATCTTGTGGCATGATCAGCTAGAGTCTTTACACTTACACTGTTCTGGGTGGGTAGACCTCCTTATGTGTTGCACCCTGTTGCTTATGTACACATAAAATCTTCAAAAGATTCAGTGTGGATGCATCCCAGAACAACTTTACTGTCAGATTACAATGTTACTGCCCCCAGCGTCACAGTTAATTAATCTATGATTGCCTCTGCTACCTCCCCAGCCAGGACAGCAGCAAAATGTTCAAGCCTTGGGGCTGTGATGTCAGGGTGAGGAACAAGCTTGGCCTTGCTGAGTACAAACCCAATATCTCTAGTCCCATCTGCACTGGTTCCTTGCAGATAAGCTGCAATAGCATTAGTAGATGCATCACAGAAGACACACGTCTTTGCTTTGGGTAAGACAGAGAGAAGGACATGTATGTACGTGGGATTGCGACTTGTTGATTGTGTGCCTTGAGTGAATATCTGTATATTTTACAGACTTTGTATTTGCCATGTGGGAGAGGAGCATCCTATTCACATCCCTCCACATTAAGCTCTCTCAAGTAAGGACCTGCCATATTTGCTGACAGGTGCAACAAGCTCAAGTGGGTTACAAACAGGCTATTTATAGTTGACAAGACCTCCTAGCATAAGATCTAGAATAGGATTTTTCTACTTGTGACAGCTGGAAGGTGAATGCATCTTTAGTGACATCTCAACTAAACCCCAAACTCCTCTGAGTGAATTGGAATTCAACTCCTCCAAGGTGAAGATCATTCAGTCTTTCCATGACGTCTTCAGGAAGAAATGCTCTCATAAACTTAACCTTGGCAGATGCTATTTTATGCAGTCTCAGATTTGAGAGTGCCAACATCTCTTGGGTATTTTGTAGAAGAGAGATGGCACCTTCTTCACTTGGAGTGACAAAAGACCATCATCAACATGAAAAGTCTTTGGACTATTTCCAAGTACATGCACCCACATTTTGTATTCCACTACATCATCATCAATTCACTGTTACAGTACCAAAGGAAGCAAAAGAAACTTTGATTATCTTTGTTTACAACAAAGGCTTGCATCTTTTCCAAACTGGATCTACTTACAACCTGATTTGCATATGACAAGGGGACAAGTGGATGACAGCATTCATCAGCATTCACCAAAAAGAGTATGAGGTCATGCCTTTTGGGCTGATGAATGCTCCCACCTTCTGTCAGTTCATTAATGCAGTCCCTCTCAGAAGTTCCATCCCAGTGCATTCTACTTTTACAGGCTTACTCTAGTGGAGCAGGGACTGCAAGGTCCTCACAGTCAAGTTGGCCCTGGAGAAATTGTGACATTGGCTGAATCGTGGTCTGGATCAACCACAAGAACCTGGTTTACATTAATTAAGCAATGTACCTCAACCCCTGTCAGGTGAAGTGGTCATTATTCTTTGGCAGGTCCAACTTTGTTATAGGTCAGACTTGAAAAACAGTAGGCCCAATGCCCTCTCCAGCCAATCGGTCACGTTGGAACCAGACCCTGATCCAGAGTCCATCATACCTGCAGCTTGTAAAAGCTCAGCAACAGCAGCCTGACCCAAGCAGCAGATCTTGAAGTGGCAGAATGTGTCCCGGCACCCTGGGGTTACTAAGATCCTCAAATTCTTGAGGAGATATTTTTGGTGATATAATATGGAGAAGGGTGTCTGACATGTGTTAGGGCATGACAACTGTGCACCAGCAGCAGCTTCCCTCACGCTGAACCATCAGGAAGGCTTTGCACTTCCTTGTTGTGGTTAATCCATTATCACGGGTGGCACATCCACCTGGAGCAGAATAAGACCCCAGTACCTTGGTATACTCTATATTATATGTTGCCTTTTGAGTGCAAATTTGGGTTTCCATTGATCACATTCCTAAAACTGGAGTATGAAATTGAGGTGCCAGCAGCCAAGCAATTTGTGTGACACAGCCAGAGGACTTGATAGAATTCCCATGCATCCCTTAGGGCAAGCAAGTGGCTGATCGCAAGAGATGGGGTAACCCCACCTACACCAAGTGTCAAAATCTATGACTTCACAAATAATTTTAATGGTAATGAAATCAAGAAACTGTGTTTGTGACCTCGCATTCAAATAGTTTAAGCTGCAGCAAATCATTATGGAAAATGTCAGCTGTGTGGAATTAGTTCACAAATTTGAAGTGAAGAAAACAGGTCACTGCATGCACACATAATAGAGCTTATCCCTCGTCTACTCATGGTAGGATGCTGAAGGAAGATAATTAGGTAATTACAATAAGCATGATGTGATGAAGTAGAAAATCAGTCCATTTCTAGAAACACTGTGGTCGACACCTTCAGCAAACAAAACGGAAGTTTTCACAGAACATATAGACAGAGTTTCAATACAGCTGTGTTTAATGATGGCAGCAGATAAAAAAAGCTTTAAATGCAATGAAATATCATGAACTGGTAAGGATCCCCAAACATGTCTCATCCTACGTTCCTCCATCTCAGAAAATAGCTTGAAGCTTCAGATAAAAGATGCGGAACAACACGGTGCAGATTAATAATGTTCTAGTACGGTCTGCACTACTCAGGAGTACATCATATGAAAATCAGTAAAGCTCAGGAGAAAGATCACTGAATCTCATGGCCTACACAACAATTCTACAGTGCAATATTTCAACTACAACGAGTCCAAAAGGTTGATTTACTACCACATTTCATCATTGTGAGTTCAGGTAATTATTGCCTGTCCATCTTCCTTGATTAGGATGTTTCATAAGACATATGCTGGTAACTTAAATAGTACAATTATTTACCACAACACAATATTTAAAAAATGACAAAATTTGCAGAAGACCATTTTAACACATCTTATCAATACATTTACATTTCCAAGCTTGCTCACTATTTACACAGATGTTACTAACTGCTTGCTAGTAATTATGTTCAGTAATCATGGCAAAGCAGACTTAAATAATGTGTTACTGCAGTCCTGGATGAAAGTTTGGACCCATTTGCCATTTAAGGGGCAAACAGAACTGGTGATTTAACACCACTGACCACAGACTAAAAGAGCTGATCATCTGAAAAACATGAAAGCTGATAGAAACAAGCAGAAGTGTCAAAATCGTGGTGTGACAAAAACAGTGAGTCACTGAAAAGAGGAACCAGAATCAAGCCGAGACAGTAAGCCAGTAAGCTACTCTTACTGACTTTCTTGATAGCATCCTTAGCTGATAAAGCCAACAAAGCAGCTTCTGTTACTGCATGTTGAGATATTATATATATATATATATATATATATATATATATATATATATATATATATACACACACACACACACACACACACATTACGTTAACAAATATTTAATGTAATTTCTGCACCACTAAGTCCTTAACAACAAAGAAAAAAGTCTTTCTAAATTGAGAAATTTAGACATTCTGAAGCTCTCCACGATGTTGGCCTGGTGTTTCTAATTTCCATTTAGTGTGGAGAAGTATGTGCAGGGCATTTAAAGGCAACACAAAAACCCTAACGAAAATAGTTTTCTACAGATTTATCACTTTTTAACCACCATCAACTACCTTTGAGTTGGTTTCTTGGCTGATGAGATAGGAACTGTCCATTCTCGTGCATGACCGTTGCATTTATGTGCTTTTCCAGTGCAGCCTGGGTAGGGCAACCTGCCTGAGTTTGATTTATCACTTTATCACAGCTTTAGTGCCTTACTTGACTATTTATTCATGCTTTATATATATGTATATATATATATATATATATATATATCTTTAATAATGTTTGTGTCGTGCATTTTTCACCAAAACAGCAATTGATATAACAGGAAGAACTTTTTTCTAAAGAGAGAATTTTAAAGGGAACAAAATGTACAATTCAGGATTTTTTAAATTAAAATGAAAATAAGATTTAAAGGATGTATAAAAGATACACAAGCTCAAGCATTTAAAGAAAAAGAAATATACAAAGGCTATTTTTTTACTATGAGGACAGAAGATAATGCTGAAAAACTCTAGACTGATTCTAACTTGACTAATTTAACATGCCTATATTTAATACACATCTGGATTAGATTTATGTAACCATCAGTGGATAAATGGTACAGCAGATAAGAGCACATCCTGTCATCATGTAAGAATTGCAATGTAATTTAATTTCTAGCTAGAAACATATTAATGATAAAATATACCCATTTTGTGAATAAGTTCACCAAGATATCTTGATAGAGCTTACAGAACTGCAGGTGAGGTTTCTTAAACAGGTTTCTTCTGATTTCCTCACACGGTTTTAATAGAAAGTCAGCAGATGTGTAATGTATTGATTATGATCACCACAAAATATAACTGCAGTTTGTTGCTGCAGTGCTTTGGAAATGAAGGGTGTAGACAGTTGATGCTGGTTTTAGTGCTGTCAGTGCTGAGGTTTCACCTCTGGTAGAGTGAATCTGACTGGTTTGTGTTAAATCAGGGATGTCAAATCCTATCCAACAAATCAGGAGCACACAGGATCAGTCATTTGAAGACTATGACCAACTGCGTAAACAGGTGGAATAAGGTGTGCTCATTTGAATTGAAAGCCTACAGCCTCAGTAATCCGCTGTGGATTAGATTTTACACCCCTGGTCGTACACTTGGATCGATTTATTTTAATTATTTGGTGTTTATTGGTATTATTATGGTTTGGACTCTAAAAAACGGAATAAACGGAATCTGACTGTCTGGTGTTGGGGTTTAGAATTTATGACTGAATCTGATTAGTTGGTCTTGGGCACTCAACTCTTGTAGATTGAATCTCATTGGTTGGTGTTGGGGTTTAGGCTCTGGTAGACTGTATCTGATTAGTTGGTGTTGGGGTTTAGACTCTGGTCAACTGAATCTGATTGGTTGGTGTTGAGATTTAGACTCTGGTAGACTGTATCTGATTAGTTGGTGTTGAGATTTAGACTCTGGTAAACTGAATCTGATTGATTGGTTTTGAGGTCCAGGCTCTGGTATATTGGACTCATGCAGATCTTGTTCCGGTTTCTTAGAGGATCATTTTCATAATCACCACCAGCCTGCAACCACAGTAATACACACCGGAAGATAACTTAAACCTTTGTCTTCACATCACATCACATTCATTCATTTATGCTGAATACTTCTCAATGTGGCCATCACACCAAGAGTTCCCAACTCTAGCCCTAAAGATCTACTGCCGTAGAGATTTTGCGTTAAACTCAACTGCATCTTATATACAGATGCTCCACATGTCCCAAACTATCTGGGTCAGGTGTGTTAGATTAAGGTTGTGTCTAAACTTTCAAAATCAGTACATCACCAGGAACAGGGCTGGACACCTCTGTGTTACAACTACAAAAAATTTTAATCCTAAAGAGGAACGAAGTCAAACAAAGTTTAACTGTTTTCTTTGCCCATCAAAATTACTTCAACAATATCTATTTTTCCCCCACTGTGCGCTATGAAGGCCACAATATTTTACTACTTTAATAAGAAAGAAAATTTGAAAATGAATTTTTTCCTGTATGTTTTACACAGCTGATTTGCATAAGCAAGAAGCAGGTTTAAGAAGTTTTCACTCACTGTGTTCTGTGTTCCTCTCTCAGTGTTTGTCGAGACAGACCCTGCAGAACAATTGAAGATGTTAATCAAAGGGCTGTATTTAATCTTCAATAGAGGAAATCTTTCATAACTGGTATCTAATGCATTCTCCTATTAAAATACTGCATTCCTACCAAAGCTACTTTCATGAGCGCAAGCAAGTTTCCAGTGCCGACATTAAGCCAAAGCCTGGTGTCACGATTGGACCCTCCCAGGCCGGTCAATGTGCGTTTGTTTTTGGTTTTTAGTCCAGCCCCCTCATTTCAAGACTCCACCCCTGATTGTCTCCACCTGTCCCTCATTTTCCATGTGTATTTAAGCCCTGTGTTTGCTGATCTTTGTATTGGTCTTTGTATTGTTATCTGTTGTGCTGTTTGTTCTGTTGAATTCTGGTGTCCATCATGTCTGCCCCACAATCTCTCTGTATTGGCTCCTTGAACCCTGGACTTTTATGACTATGACCCTGGATTTGCCCATAATAAATCTCGCTTATCTCAGCACGTGCGTCCGCTTCCTCGCTCCCCATCACACCTGGGCTTAACCATAATTATGAATTGTGCTTTTGGTTGGATGTGCAGTACCTCGTGTCCATTTCTGTCTCAGTTTGCAGATCAGTGCTGCTTCTCCAATCACTACGATAAGCAGCAGGACTACACAAACACACAAAGTGATGACAATCACAGTGGAGAAATCTGTAGACAAGGGAAAGAGATGAAAATAATCATTCAGAACAAATTTATAGCTGTGCCTGGTGATGATAAACTGAGTTATTACAGTAAGAGTGCCCGGTGACGATGAAAATGTTTACTGATTTACTCCATGCAAAACACAGCAAGCCGGTCTTATTCCCACAAGTATATTTCACCTATTTTAGTTTCACATTTATTATACCCAATAGGATTGTTCTAAAAACTGCTGCACTGGTTTAACGTAGACAGTGAGGCAATGCATGTTTAAAAAGCTGCCTAGGTTAAGGCGCACATTTTAGGACCTTTAACTTTGTTAACTTTGTAACATGATAAATTCTTTACTTTTTTGAAAAATGTTGAATCAATATTTAGTTCTAATTTAACTTACCACCCAAACTCTTTTCTGGTTTGGGTTTGTGGTAACAATGCATCAACAACAAACACACTTAAAAGAAAAAGTAAAGCTGAGAGCTCCAGGGAAGTAGAAATGGGAAAAGTTCCTTAAATAGTAAGTTTTCTCAGAAACACTGCTTAACGAAATTAGCTCAAAAACATCCTCAAAGATTAAAGACATGTTTTGTGGCACTTTAATGAAGAAGCATGTCTGTAAAAGCTCACTGTTTATGAAATATGCTTAAAACCATGTTAATAAAGTAATTTTGGGAAATGAGCCTAGTAGGAGCAGCACTCAACCAGCACTGCTGTGTCTGATCCACTCGCACCAGCACAACACACACTAACACTCCACCACCACATTAGCATTACTGCAGTGCTGGGAATGATCCACCACCCAAATAGAACCTGCTCTGTGAGGGTCCATGGGGGTCCTGACCACTGAAGAACAGGGTAACAGAGTATCAGAGAAACAGATGGACTACAGTCTGTAACTGTAGAACTACAGAGTGCAGCTATACAGTAAGTGGAGCTGATAAAGTGGACAGTGAGTGTAGAAATGAGGAGGTGGTCATCATGTTACGCCTGACCAGTGTATCTACTCATTAGATTTCATTCAGCTTATCTTCCTTATTCACTCACGAAGCATCATAAAACACTTTCTTCTTATATTAATTCTTTTATAATGATTTTCAGCTCCATTAGTAATGAAGTATAACATCTTAGTCATTACCGATAATTACAATATTAGTATTTATATAATTATAATTAGATTATTAGATAAATACAATTATTAGTATTAGTATTAGTGGTTGGTGTAGTGTAGTGGTTAACACCTACGCCTTCTACGCTGTAGACTGGGGTTCAATCCCTCACCGGGGTAAGCACCCTACACTATACCAATAAGAGTCCTTGGGGAAGACTCCTAACACTGCCTTCGCCTACTTGTGTAAAATTATCCAATTGTAAGTCGCTCTGGATAAGAGCGTCAGCCAAATGCTGTAAATGTAGTCCAAGAGAGTTGGTGCATTGTTACTGGGTTACTAAGGAACCTTGCTGTACAGTGTTACCAAAAAAAAAAAAAAAGAGAACGACATAGAACTCACACACAACGCATTTAAAATACATACAACAGTCTACACTGTTATAGTGTAACATCTTACCAGACTGACCTGTGATTTCTTTCTTCACTGTTGTGGATTTCACATAGAAAAACAGAAAAAATAGGGGTTTGACAGTAATATTTCTACATTTGCATACTATTTAAGTTAAAATAATTGTGTATCGCAAGTTAAACCTAGACAGTTAATAAGCTCTTGGTGTTACTGTAACAATTTCTGTTTGAGTAATGACATTTCTCCCAGGGGTATCATGGCATTTGGGCATGTTTCTTTTATAGAGACCATCTGTGTTTCTGATTAGCAATGAAAAATGATTGAACGGTCAAAAACAAACGGTCAAATTTTCAGTGTGCTGATTGAACATAAACAATATCTGGGAAAAACAGATGTTGATCTTCTAAGCCACTTCTCCTTCAGGGTCAAGTGGACACTATACCATTTCATCAAAAACAATAACTCATTTAAACTTGATGGCAGCAACCAATCTCAAAAAAGTTAGCAAGGGGCGATCAAAGGCTGGAAAAGTGAGTAGTACTAAGTAGTACAGTACTAATAAACAGCTGGAGGAGGAATTTGCAGCTAGCTCACATGACTGGGTATAAAAAGCGCATTTCAGGGAGGCAGAGTCGTCAAAGACGGATAGAGGTTCACCAATCCGCAAAAAACTGCATCTAAAAATTGTGGAACAATTCAAAAAAATGTGCAACATAAAATTGTGAAGACCTTGGATATCCCACCATCCACAGTGCATGATTCAGAGAATCGGAAGAAATCTCTGTATACGCAAGGGACAAAGCCGACGGTCAGTATTGGATGCCCATGATCTTTCGGCCCTCAGGCAGCGCTGCATTGAAAACAGGCCTGATTCTGTACTGGAATTCACTGCATGGGCTCAGGAACACTTCCCGAAATCTGTCAACACAGTTCACTGTTTAATCTACAAACGTCAGTGAAAGCCGTATCATGCAAAGAAGAAGTCATAGGTCAACATGATGCAGAAACACTGCCGTCTTCTCTGGGCCAATGATCATCTAAAATGACCTGAGGTAAAATGGAAAACTGTTCTGTGGTCAGATGAACCAAAATATGAAACTCTTTTTGGAAACCATGGACGCCGCATCCTGCGGACTCAAGAGGAGAGGGACCATCCAGCTTGTTATCTGCGCCGATTTCATCTCTGAT
The DNA here is from genome assembly GCF_015220715.1 of Pygocentrus nattereri. Taxonomy (NCBI): domain Eukaryota; kingdom Metazoa; phylum Chordata; class Actinopteri; order Characiformes; family Serrasalmidae; genus Pygocentrus; species Pygocentrus nattereri. Next base: position 3,970,650 of record NC_051219.1, read on the forward strand.
GGTCTGGGGCTGCATTAATGCCTATGGTGTGGGTAGCTTACACATCTCGAAAGGCTCTATCCACGCTGAACAGTATACAGAGGTTTTAGAACATATGCTCCATCCAGACAGCGTCTCCTTCAAGGAAGGCCTTGCATATTTCAGCAAGTCAATTCTAAACCACATACTGCATTACAACAGCATGGAAGCGTCTGGGTGCTGAAGTGACCAGCCTGCAGTCCAGATGCTTCACCAATAGAAAACATTTGGTGCATCATGTAACAAAAAATCTGGCAAAGAAGACCCAGAACTGAGCAGCTAGAATCCTACATCAGACAAGAATGGGACAGCATTCCTCTCCCAAAACTCCAGCAATTGGTCTCCTCACTTCCCAGACATTTACAGACTGTTGTTAAAGAAGAGGGGATGGTACACAGTGGTGGACGCGGCCCTGGCCCAACTTTTCTGAGATGCGTTGCTGCCGTCAAGTTCTACATGAGTCCATGTTTTTCATGAAATACTAAAATGTCTCACTTTCAACATCTGATATGGGTTCTCTGTTCTGTTGTGGGTAAAATATGAGTCTATGAGATTTGCAAATCTTTGCAATATGTTCTTATTTACATTTTACACCGCATCACTACTGGAAACAGATTGGAGTCAGTTACACTGGTGCAGTGTGGTCAGTATTGAAACTATGTAATGGTTTGTAATGTAATGGCTGACCTTTGACGTGTAGCGTGACGTATGGTGTGTGGTCATCAGCTCTGCAGGTGTATTGTCCACTGTCCTCTTCAGTCAGATCTGAGATGAGGAGAGAGAAATTTCTGGAATTCTTTTGGTCGAACATCCAGACTCTGCCTCTGTAGGATTCTGTATCATTAGACACTGCAGTCTGATCTTTAGTCCATGTGATTTTCTGGGGGTTGATCTTATTTTCATTCCTGGGACAGGGGCAGGGCAGCAGAACAGACTCTCCTGAAGATCTAGTGAAAGATCTCTCACTAAGACAAAGCACAATACAGCCTGCAGATACACAAATACAGACAAACACTATCACCATCTCTCAACAACAAATAACACAATAATTTGATTTCTCAGAGCATTTATTTTAATATGTAAATAACATACTTAGTCAAAAACGTATTTAATAGAATGTATTAAACACACCAGCAGACAAACAGAAACAGGATGGAGGATGTCACCACTTTAACACTAACACACAAAGCCCACACACCCTAACAGAGCATCACAAATAACACTTGAGGATATTGTGCACTTACCACAGGGCCTTGCATGTTGTTATTAATATTATTACTAAATGCATGCATTCTTTCCATGTGAATAAAGTATTGTGTCAGCAGAGTAATTGCCAAAATGAGAATGTGTATTGATGTGAAAATGCTCAGCACACTGGAAGCAAGTCAATTCAGTGCAGTGTGTTTTTTTAGTGTTTGGTTGCTGCTGCATCATTTGAAAAGTCTAGTTACTCTTTGCCATGTACCCATTTGTCTCTGTGTTGCATGTGTAGGAAACCAGTAGTTCATAATTAATGAAGAAACGTAAATGAGTAATACAAGTTAGATTTACCTCTAACATAAAGATTGATGGCTCTGGAATATGTCCCGTTGATGCCACACAGGTATGTTCCTTCATCTTGTTCAGCGAGGTGAGAGATGATCAGAGATAAATCTCCTGGTTTATTCCCATTCAGTCTCTGAACTCGGTTTCTGTAGCGGCCATTCTGACTGCTATCCTCTGGAAACACTTTCTGTTCAGCTGTGTAGTTGCCTATTATGATCCTTCCCAAGTATCCCCACTGCACTTTATGTGGAACATCCTGCAGGTTTGTACAGGAGCACGGCAGCACCACAGAGTCTCCCACAGATTTGGTGATGACTGCCCCCAAACCTCGCTCTACAGTGCAACCTGCAGAAACACCACATCGCCAACGTCATTGCACATTGACTCTTAGTAAAAATCCATCCATCCATCCATCCATCCATCCTCTAAGCCACTTCTCCCTCAGGGTCACTGGAGCCTATCCCAGTGGTTATTGTGCAGAAGGCAGGATACACCCTGGACAGGTCGCCAGCCCATCGCAGGGCAAACTTCATGTGGCCTTCAGATCAGCTCAAGAACAGCATAGAGAGCTTCACGGAATGGGTTTCTATGGCCGAGCAGCTGCATCCAAGCCTTACATCAGCAAACGCAATGCAAAGCGTGGAATGCAGTGGTGTAAAGAGCCACCACTGGACTCTAGAGCAGTGGAGACGTGTTCTCTGGAGTGACCAATCATGCTTCTCCGTCTGGAAATCAGATGGATGAGTCTGGGTTTAGCGGTTGCCAGGAGATGATACTTGACGGACTGCACTCTGGTGAGTGTAAAGTTTGGTGGAGGGGGATTATGGTGCGGGGTTGTTTTTCAGGAGTTGGGCTTGGCTCCTTAGTTCCACTGAAAGGAACTCTTAATGAGATTTTGGACAATTTCATGCTCCCAACTTTGTGGGAACAGTTTGGGGACGGCCCCTTCCTGTTCCAACATGACTGCACACCAGTGCACAAAGCAGGTCCATAAAGACACGGATGAGTCTCAAAAGAGAGTCCTGACCTCAACCCCATTGAACACCTTTGGGATAAATTAGAGTGGAGACTGTGAGCCAAGCCTTCTCATCCAACATCAGTGTCTGACCTCACAAATGTGAGAGTAGCAGACAATGGGGAGACGCCTTAACAGAGAAGCTCAGCCGCCATCGCAGACTGTGTGTTGAGTGTGGCACAAACAACAAATGACTCACTGTGCTTGTTGACCCAGGCTAATCAGATTCTCTGCTACATCCAAGCACACACCTGCACACAAAGAGATCTCCAGGTGCACATCCCAGCACTGAGAGGGGCATATCAGATAGCTGGGACACGACCAATCACCCAGCTCAGGTCAGTCACCCTTGGTCTCCTTGGAGGGGTCTGAGCTCAGTACACATGTTTTGGCTCACACCCATGCAGGAGGCACGCATTCTCAGTTTAGATTTCCTCATGGCAGCCAGGGACATTTTCGACCTCAGGAAGGAAATGCTGGACTTGGAGACAGGACAAGTGAAGCTGGTTGCAGCAGCAGGGCACCAGTGTCATAGACAAGGTAGGTGGAAGAGAAAACAGAGGGTGGAGAAGAGGAATGCTGAGAAAAGCAGCAGACTTGATGTGGTGAGCTGGAGGAGGAGGACACCGAGCTCTCTAGTCCCTCCGCTCTGGCACATCAATGGACAGAATGCCTAATGGGGCCACAGTTTGGAGGCCTGCCAAGGTCAGACCAGGACTGTGCCTAGAGCAGAGTGTACTGGGGAGCTGCTGCAGTAAGGACCCCAAAAGAGGACTGGCTGCTAGCATGGCTGAGGAGAAGAACACCACCTGTGGTGCTTGTGTTGGAACCAGCTTTAATCAGTTTCAGACAACAAGTACATCTACAGTGAAGCAGAGATACACATGAAGAACTCACACAGTCGCGTGGACTCACCTGAAGATTCCTGCAGCACAGAGTAGAGCAGAAACACACAGAGCCACATCTTTACTGAGAGAACACCGCTGTTCATCTCTCTCTCTCTCTCTCTCTCTCTCTCTCTCTCTCTCTCTCTCTCTCTCTCTCGCTCTCTCTCTCTCTCTCGGGTTTAGCAGTGTCCGCTCTGAGAATTCGAGAAGTGAGACATGCGATTTTACTCTTCAGCTTACTGACCACATCCTGAGCAAACTTCCATTTCTACTGAGAGGCTCCAAAATAAGTGTTACGATGTGACAAATCCAGACGCTAGCAGATGAGAGGTTAGACGGTTTATTCGTCTACCTAGCAGCCAAGGCAACAAAAAGGGGCAAAACACAAAGGAGTAGTCCGAGTTCAGTCCAAATGTCCAATAACCAATCCAAACAACCAGCAAAAGTACCAGGGAAAGGCAACACACATAGTCCAAAACACGAATCCAAAAGGTCCAAATCACGAAAAAACAAGAGAGAACAGGGAGAATCCGCTCAGCAAGTTTCAGAGAAAACAACACCTCGCACTGACTGATTGTCAAACCCAGGCTTTAGTACTCTGTGCTCTAGATGTCCCTAGGTGTCTCCGGAGTCCCAGGCTCTCCCGGGGTATTCCGGGAGTTGGAGTTCGACTGATGAGTCCAATGCGTGACAATAAGGAGCTTTTACTCATTAAAATGCTTCACTGGACACATCCATACTAACCAATGTACAGAAACAGTGCCTGATTATTTGAATGTTTAGAATCACACTTTAAAAATATATTTTCACTCTCAACGTGCTGTGAATTAAAATGGTCAATAGCGTTTTTAAGGGTTGAATGCATGACAATGAATCATATTGTATTTTAACACTGCTGTTGTAAATTTTCCTGATAACTTAAAGTCATGATAGACACTGTAGCATCTATAATGACAATTTACTCTAACGGTAACATGACACTGCTACACCAGTGGACATAGTCACATCAGGAGAGCCGTCAAGGTGATATCTTTGATATCATGAGCTTATCGTTATTATACTTCAGTGTTCTGCTGCTGGCTGGTGCTGCCACCTGGGCTCTTGAGATGGGGCTCTGCAGAGCAAAAGCTGATGGTAGCATGTTACCTCCAACAAAGGGACTTGTTTGTGTTGATTATTGTTGGTGTCGGTTAGTTATGGTTATATGTAACTTGTGTTACTTCGTTTCGGGGGTGGGGGGTTACCATTGGGGTGAGGCATGTGGCTGGAGGTGCCCTCCCCCTTGGGTTCAGCGTATTGTATGTGCCTCTTTCTCCCAGTGTGTTACATAAAGAGCACGTATTGAAACAGATCATGGGTTCCCTTGTGGTTCTTCTCCTGCTGATGCTACAATTTTATACGCCTTTTTACTAATTATCAAATATTACGCATGTTATGATGTTACTCTTCATGAATGTGCCCTGAATGCTTTGTGTACATCTAGTTGTTAAGTGTTTCCCTCTTTACTGTATTTTATGAATAAAGAATTTCAGCTGTGCACTTGTCCTCCAATTTTGAGATAACAGATAACAAGAGCTTAGTAACTAAATATACATTATTGAGCTGGAGGTCATAATTAAAGAAGGAAAAGGGTAAATCTTTTAAAACATTCAGATCTGATTAAATCTGATTGGTATTGAATTCAGTGTAATCTGCATATTCGGATCACTTGACTGATCTTTGTTACCGGAATATCAACGATCCTCCAAGTTTAACTTTGTGTTAATTTGCACAAATTGATGCCACTTTGTATTGTGTCTAATAACTAATTACACCTTAATATATGGAACAATAATGTAACTACTGATGATGTTTACAGACTGATTACAGTAATACAGTGTAGGTGTATATACTGGTGTATCTTGAAATGTATCCGTCACGGTTGGCTCCTCCCACTACTCCATGTGCTTTTTCTGTTTACTTTCTGATCGTCCACATGCCCCTTTGTTTTGATCTTCCACGTGCATTTGTTTTTACGTCTAGTCCGGCCCCTTGTTTCGTGACTCCGCCCCTGATTGTTTCCACCTGTCCCTCATCATCCCTGTTGTATGTAAGCCCCGTGTTTGCCCCTTGTCTCGGCTGGTCTTTGTTGATCCTCCGGCCCTGTTGTTCGTTTAACCTGTTTATTTTCATTATGTCCGTCCCACCTTATCTTCACGTTGGCTTTCTGACCAGGGACCGTCTAGACGCTGATTTTGGATTTGCCCATAATAAATCTCACTTGTCTCCACACATGCGTCCGTCTCCTCATCGCTCCATATTACAGAATCATAACGTAGGTAATTAAGATCTAAAAAGATTTCAAATCTTAAGTCTTGTTTGGAAAACAGCAGCGTACCTTTTACAGTGTAATAACATCAGATAATATATGCTTTTATACCTACATATGCTGTTACTTGTGCATCTACTCAAATAAAATGCTTGTGCATTTGCACAAGCCGTACTACTGCATGTGTGCAGAGCATTAGGCCGTTCTCACCATCACCCGTGGGCTGAAGTGAAAGACATTTCGTTTTTAGAAGTACATTTGTGGGCGGAGCTTGGATGGGCCCATTTTGGTGCTGCTTCTCATGCAGACTTTACTTCAAGCGTGTTTATGTCAGTGTTTCTCAGAAAAGCTAAAATGACTGAAACCACATTCTGGGCATAACAATATAACACTTTAATGACTTGGAAATGTGTGACAACATTCACTACATACAGATACAATTTTCATCAGATCAGGAGACACAATGAGGAGTAATGCTGTCGGAACAGACCGACAGCCTCTTGAGCTACAGTCATGTGAAAATTTGTAGACATTTCTTGCACATTTTAATGCTTAATTGCTTTTATTTGTTAAAGTTAACATGTAGACAAAGTAAAAGTCATTTTATATTTTACATCTTTACATTTATATCTAATTACGATTAAATTAAATAGACATCCTGTACTAAAATTTCCTGAAAACTCATTTCTGAGCCATTTGTCGAAGACTTAAGCAGATATTATGCTGGACACCTTATTCCTATAAGTGTAAAAAATATTTTATCAACTGGAAAATTAACATTTATGGGTAACGTTAAAGAAGTAGCAAATTAACATGTGATGTTTAGTACAACAGGTTACAATGGTATTACCATATTATTACCCCTTATTACCAATCAATAGAGTAAAACCCAAAAGTTCCTTATCAGAAGTATCCAAAGATTTGGTATATTAAGTGAAGAAGTTGCATTTGTGATATAAAGTCTGGTCTTAATGATACTTTTTAACTGACAGGTTAGTTATGTGATAACTGGTTACTGTAATATTCGCCAAATGCAATTAATTTATTTCACCTGATGGTATGTCTGGGTGATTGCTGCAAATGATGATAAAAGTATAGATAGTTAGTATGTAATTACTGAGTACAGTTACACCGATAGGTGATATCTGATACCTGACAACTGGTGACTGAAAACAAATGACCAACAGCTCTTGACCAACTGATGACCGATATCTCTTGACTGATACCTGACGACCGATACATTATACCTGGTGGTTGATTGATACCTGAAAAGTTATGATTTATGCTTAACAGTGCCTGATACCCAACAACTGATGACAGCTAATGATTGAAACCTGACAATGATGACCGATACCCGACAACTGTTTGAACTGATGCCAAACAAATGGCAACTGACAACTCATAATGGACATTAGATGACCGATTCCTGCCAACTGACACCTAACTGGGCATACCTAAAGCTTGAAACACTGTTTTATCATGCTTGAGTTCTCAAAGAAAGAAGCATTTCCTTCAATTGGGATATATGACTTGGTGATGCAACACTTGGCACTGTGCAGATGACAACTCCTAGTGAGCTGAAGTGGGTGTAGCAGGACGATGGGTCTCCAAGACCATGGTTGGGAAACACTGCTGTAGAAAAAGTGGAGTGAGCTAGGTCACCCTCTGCTGATGACCAGGAGGGACTACAAGTCCTTACAGTTGTCCATATACTGTATAGCAATGTTTATTCTTTTTGTATTATTGTTTGATGAGAGTTTATATATTTTGATTTTTTACCCATTTAGAAATGTGAAAAAATGAAAAGGAATATTATGACCAAAAAGAATGAGAAACATAGGATAAAGATCCTGCATTATGTCTATGCCTGTATTAAAAAAAAGACAATGTCCATACAGTCTCCTATAGATGCCATCATTAGATGTCAACATACTTTAGCAGTGTGTATGCATTTCTATTATTATTATTATTATTATTATTATTATTATTATTATAATTATTATTATTATTAACAATAACCAACAACAATAATACATTATTTATAGAGCACTTTTCAAAGTGGTAGCAGCTAAAAATGCTTCAGTGAAGATGGTGGGTTAGAAAACTATGATGGTATCAAATTCTGCTCAAAGATCCAATTAGACGCTGCTGTCGCTGTAATATGCTTACCACAAAAAATGGACTGAAATTGAAGTCGTTTTATCAGATACACGTAGAAAAACAACTAGTTTTACTTTTAAAAGGGTGTGAAACTGAAAACACCTGTTGACAGAAGAGATTACAATAAGTAAAATGTCACTTTGAACACAATAAAGAGACGTGGAAGATTTATGTTTGTTTAACAGTTGAAAGCTCATGATTATTCAGACTATAGAGAAAGATGTCATTACTGATGGTGGCTTATCAAGAAGGTTATTACAAACAAGCTTCTGTCGTCTGAGCAACACCGTTTTATCAAGGCTACTGCCTTTTGAAAATAAATTGCAAACTTTTTGCAAAATTTTAGACACTAGCAGAAAAAGTTAAGGTTAATTTGGTATCTTTACCTTTTTTAAAAAAAAAAGTCTGAGATGATAGATAGATAGATAGATAGATAGATAGATAGATAGATAGATAGATAGATAGATAGATAGATACTTTATTGATCCCGAAGGAAATTTAGCAAATTAGATGTGTCATTAGAAATGATTATCGGCTTTGAAATTTTTAACGAATTTGTCTTTTAGTAATTCTAAATCTTCAATGCCTTAACAATCAACAATTTTGCAAAAAACTTACATGGTATCACAAATTTGCTTAAACTTGAACAGTACCTAGAATTTATACATGATATTTAATCATTTCCATTTTATTTTAGTTTGCAAACCACTTTTGTATGAAAAAAAAATCACATTTTCTGGACAGAGTCCAGATGTCTGAGACCACAATGTGTTTAATGTGCTTGTGTTTGGGTAAAATTTTGCTTCAGAACAGGTGAAAACACAAAACTTATTATTTTTTTGGGAAGATGTATTCACAGACCTATCAATCCCATATCCCTATTAGTACCACCTTAAGAGACACAAAGTTAAATGAAACTAATTTAAACTGTGGGAGGCTTTTGAGGTTCAATGTCTCACTTTACAGATCTCTCACAGATCCAAACAAAGCTGTAAGTGCAGGGATAATTAGCCCAGTTCCATACAGGATCAGTTCCACGGCCAGTTACTACACAGTGCTCGTACGTTTGATCAGGTTCTCCAGGTTTCCAGTATCTGGAAGAGAGAATAAGAGTGTTCACTGGGTTTTATCAGAGCAGCGAGGAGTCAGAGTCAGTAACTGCATCATGACCAACTGCATCATGAGCTCAGGGGTCTTTCACCTGGGGGTCAGTGGTGAGTGGTCCACCCACTTCCATGCTCCCTCTGTATTATTATCAAACAGGCCAATCCACGCGCGACAGGGACTCAGCTTTTTACTGATGAATTCCTATGATTTGAAAAGAAAAGAAAAAAATAAGTACTGCGTAAAGTATGTATTCTCTCTCTCTCTCTCTCTCTCTCTCTCTCTCTCTCTCACCTGTTCCTGTCTACTGTTTATGATCACAAGGTCTGCTCCTCTTTCTCTGCAGTCCTTCTGGCTCTCAATCCAGTTCTTCTGATCAGTAGAAAAGTAGTACATACTGGAATTGAAATGGACCCATCCCGCTTGAGCGTCTGTTTCCATGGATAAAATTTCCAAAAGACAAAAATTAGCCCGACCAGCCAGCCAGCAGTCAAATTAAATTCCAGCAAATAACCAAAATATGTAAATTAGGCAGCATTTCCATCGTCTCTGTAAAAGAGAACAACATTCCCTATTTAAAAACACCTGAGAAAAGATGGAGCAAGATTACAGACAAAGCTTTAAGGTTTCAGCTTCTCAGTGCTGGTTCGTTTAAGTTCTCTAATGTGGGGGAGCGAGGAGGCGGACGCGTACGCTGAGGTAAGCGACTTTTATTGAGGGCAAATCCAGGGTCGCGGTCTACAGTCCAGGTTCAGGTGGTCAATACGAAGAGCAGGAGGGACAGAGATGACAAAGAACAGAGAAATCCAAATACTTGACAAAACACTTCAAACAGAACAAGCAAAACATCCAACACATAAAACAAATCCAACAAATCAAACAGTACATCCAACAAGCAGGACTGGGAGGGGCCAATCGTTACAAGTTCATGGCTTTCTTTTAATTCAAATCAATGCAAAACCTAAATATAGTGACTGAGGACATTCATTAATCTTAGTTATCTTAGATTCATAAAAGTTTGCTTTTAGATATGTTAAAACAAGCATAAAAGATACACAAATTAGCACCTCGTCACAGGAAACAATCTCCAGAGGTGGAAAGTAAAATTGCAAGTTACTCTCAATATTCTTGCATTTTTTTCAGCAATAGGACTTAAAGTAGAATATTTATAGCACTTTTACATTAGCTTAATGTAAGTTTATTTCTAATGAATTCATTAGAGGGAGACACATCAACACAAGAATATACTTGTCCCGTGTGTCGTCTAGTTTTTTCTGTCCATGAGCTTCAAACTTGTTAAATATGAGCTCCAAATTGAAAAACAGGATTTAAAAATACTTTTAAAACGAATTTAAAAGAAAATAGTAATAATAAAAAAAAGTTACATGTCTGTGTTGACCCTTCCCCAGGCCAATGGTGGTCTATGAGGTTTTTGAGGAGCAGGTAAAGATACTTTGGCATCTAGCTGAGTTCCTCTCCCAGCTGAAAATAAAGCCTGCAACTGTACTGACTTGCCACGACACAGTCATTTTGGCCTCCTCCCTGCCACTTAGCCAGATAATGAAATGAAACTGTTTTTTAATAAAGTGTGTCTTATATCAGCTGCATTTGTAGAGTAAACACTGAACGGTTAAACTAATCTGTCCGTTTCAATCATGTGCCCTTTCAGTCCTTCCAGTGTCCATATTAAAGACTCTTTTCTGCAGCATGTCAATGAGAGAGATCAAACATATCAAACAAACTCAGGAAAACACAGGGCTTAAATACAAACAGGGATAGCGAGAGATAACCGGATACAGGTGGGAACGATCGGGGCGGACTGGCTGGACATAAGAGTCACTCACCCAGTTCAGAAAGCCTCCTTTGGAGATAATCTCTCTCCTTTTGTAGCTGGTCTCTCTCGGTCGTCAACTGGTTACAGACGGTCTGAGCCTGATTAACTGAAAATAATTCATCAACTTAGATGTTTATGAGGGCACTAATAAAACATGCCGACAACTTACCAGCTCATAGTTTTTCAGAAAAGTATAAAATGGACATACAGCTCAGCCTGAGGACGATATTCAGAGTAGCCTGAAGAATACACATCACACCAACACTCGCTGCAGCCAGCCTGAGGACTCCTAAAACATTATCAAACATATTTTACACAACGGAGAGGAAAATAAAGACGGCAGAACGTGTGGGTTCTCTCGTTTTGATCTTACTTGCGTGTTGGGCTGCAGATGAGCGAGGGGCTTTACCCTCTCTTTCAATGTTCTGGTACTGAAGAGGTTCGTTCTGAATGTATGCTTCCATTTTCATACGACACAAACACTAATGCTGTATAGTCTTAAAGCAGCTCCACTGACTCGGACTCGGAGTGGTCTGTATTTTATATACGTGTTGCTCTGCTATAGGACGAAGACTGTTAAATATAGAGATGTTACAAAGAGGAAATGAAGGCAGTGTCATTTGTGTACACACACACACACACACACACACACACAAAAAAAAACGAAAAAAAAGTACAAAACCGTCAGCTGGGCAGTGCCCCTCTCGTCACTGTGGTAGTTCCCTTAGGGGTACATCTTGGTCCCTTTAGTCAGGGAACATAACTGATCCATAATCCACTGAAATGATGTTTAAGCTGTACTGACTCCACACACCCCACCTCGTTTCCAGGCCTTTTCTTTTAAAAATTCTGATTTCAGACATTTGGTTATGAAAAAGGTACAAATATCTCCTTTTCCACTAGGAAAAACTCGTGTAAGGTCCACCATTGGACCTTAAAACCACTGCTGTAACTCTTGCCCTATCCACTGCCTCCTCTACTTTCACACCAACCATCTCCATGTCCACCTTCACTACATGAACTATTCATGTAATTAAAATCAATAATTAATACTGAATACAAAACAGTTGCCAGTATTTAAAAACAGAGTATTTAAAAATCACCGTCTGTCCTGGGTCCAGTTCATTGAGGTAGTTCCAGGAACAAGGACATCCTGAAGAAATCAGATTATGCAAAACTCTCCTCTCCAGGAGTAAAAGGAGGCAAACTGCTGCTCCCACCACCCGTCCTCTGTTGACACATTTACGGCATTTGGCAGACACTCTTATCCAGCGCCACTTACAATTGTGAGCACCACTTGCAAAGGTGGTGTTAGGAGTCTTGCCCAAGGACTCTTATTGGTGTAGTGTAGGGTGTTTGTCCAGGTGGGGATTGAACCCCAGTCTACAGCATAGAAGGCAGAGGTGTTACCCACTACACTGACCAACCACCTGTTGCTCCCTCTTTATAGCTGCAGCCTTCCTATTTTTCCTGCTGGCCAAGTCTCTGCAACACTAAAGCTCTCCGGTGGAAAATTGTGGCTTTAGGTGTCAGTTTTAGTGACCTATAGGGCATCAGACCACTGGCATAAAGGCTTAAATAGTGGAGAGGGTGAAGGTGCAGCAGGTGTGTTCACAAATTTACCACCTGCTCTAAACTGCTTAGTTACTACAGGACTCATCGGGAGGTAAATGACTAAACAGAGCTTGAAAATGTTAAAAATAAAATGTACCCATTGTGTCTAAAAGTCTAAAAGCTCCCTCACAGAAAGTTATTACATTAAATCATCATGAATACGCTGATGTCTGAAACATTATTTTATGATCGGATTAAGATGATTTTTTTCCCCTCCCTTTGTCTTTTTGTAGTTGAGGGGTTTGAATGAAATCACCACATTCATGTTGAGTTACATTCATTTTTTAGTAAGTACTATAAAATTAATATGTATGTAAATATATGCAAATGTTCATCTTTGGAATAAGGTTTGTGTTTGAAGTTTATGCACATGCAGTAACTGAAACAGAAGCTGTTGTGTTGGCTTTATCGGGTAAAGATGCTGATATGGTACTTGTTAAGAAGAGTTCACTATCGTGGTTTGATTTCAGTTCCTCTTGGTGACTCCCTGGTTCTCTCACACCACACTCTTGCCACTTCTAGTTTGCTTCAGCAGTCATGGTCTTGAGATGACCAGCTCTTTTAGACTGGTCAGTGGCATTGAATCAGCAGCTTTGTTTACTATTGTGTTGTAAGCTAATAATATAAGCTTTATCCTCCCCATAAACGTGTCCCCTTAGTAAGCTCTTTACAAATGATACAATCTAGAAATATCAATTGACACATCAACCTACCATTCCACCTTGAGCAAATACCATAAAACCTAGCAGGAACCTTGGGGACTGGACTGATGGCCAATGGTTAAATCATAGTTTCAGTTTCCTGATGTCCAAAAGTTGATATATACAAACTCTTATGGTAGCCATGGTGCTTAGGTGCTGGTGACTAAATTACTGATGTAGCTGAAAGTGGCAATCATAGGGGTCCAAGCACTTCATACAATGCATAGGCTCATGAGGCACTTTAGCTGATAGAACAATGACGAGCAGCCAGTTTTTAGAAAGAAAATATTTATTTCAAGTGAGGTCTTAACGTTTGCCAAATTTCATAGAGATTGACCATTCATTAATATGATAAGCATCTGATTTTTAGAAGTCACAATACCTACAATGCAGAAAACTTACCATTAAATGAACTTTTTTAGTTTGAGTGCACAGAAGCATTTGTTTAATTTTAAAATATAATACATGCGTTTTCAAAGAACTGCTAAGTAGTATGATTATACAGTGAAAAGGAAAAACTCTCTCTCTTTGTCTCTCTTTGTAAAACTTAGCAGAAAAGTGCTGCTGTTTCTCAGATTAGGAAAGACAGAAGTGCTGTTTGGGGGACCTGATGCCATCATCTTTGGCCAACCTCTGCGGCTCTACACAAGTTCTTCTTTTCTTGTGCCCCTTTTCTTTTTTAACACTGGTTAGTCACTGCAGTTGTTCTGTATCACGTAAGAAAACAAGTGGAAGGAGGGAACAGAGATGTTCTTCTTTAGTAGATGTCTGATCTTTAATGTTTATGACGTCTATTTTCTCCTAATTTTTCCCTTATCTCAACTACTTAGTACCAGCAGCTCAGATGTATGACAAACATCTTCCATTTCCCTTCAGCCCCATAACCAGTGGTGGACAGTAAGGAAGTAAAATGTAATTTTGGAAGAGTCTGTTCAACATAAATGATGAACTAACCTAACTTTGTGTAAATAGAGCACAATATAGAAATATGTCCACATATGCAGTCGTGATTGACGCGGCTTTTTTCTGAATTTCTACAAACACCATTTCATTTTATAGTAAATGAGTTTGGGCTGGTTTATGTTTATGAACAGAGGCCTACAGATCAACATAGTAAAGGAGCTCATCTGTGATCCTGAGTTTAAAGCCAGTTTTTATTCAACTTAAACTTGGAACTAAGTTGTAAATAAATCTGAAACTGAAACTTTGCTTGTGTGTAAAAAGTGATTTCAGAGCCACTCGGTTCTCCCTGATGGAAACTGTTTACCTTCAGTGTTTTGTGCTTCTGATCATTTTAATAGACGTCAGCGTCACTAATTAATGACGTTCTATTAAAAGACTGGTTTACCAAGAGAGACGCTGGAGGACTTTCACCTGAAATGAGTTCATGAAGCCAGTCTGGTTATAAAAATGATAACAGGACATCAGAGCCAGAATTACTCTTTTAGTACTTTTACTTTATACTTAAGTACATTTGAAGGGAAATACTTTAGTACTTTTACTCAAGTGGAGGTCTAAAGGGAGGAACTTCTACTTTTACTGGGGTGATATTTTACCTTGAGTATTTCTACTTTAACTCAAGTACATAATGTTTACTTCGTCCACCACTGGCCGTGACTGAGAGTCTTAATACAGCAGGTCAGGTTTGGAGATGCTGTTAGAAAAGTCATATGCAAAAGTTTGTTCAAGTTCAAATGGCAATTTGTTTTTTGTGGCAATCAATTTAACAAATTGGAAAAATTAAAACAATCACCAGACTTTATAGCACCCTTCCTGACAATGAGTTAAAATAAACATACTACACCTGCAGTAGTCATTGGCCTACTTGAGTCTTAAAAGGTTAAGCTTTGGGCAAGATTCCTTGCTGGGGCTTTCAATGTGCTGCCACAACTAATTTCCTTCAACATATCATTGCTTGAGCTCGCCTGCAAGTACCCTATAGAAGGTTCAGTGTACATGCCTTTATGAAGTTCTTTCCTTGAACTTTGATATACATTCTCAAGGAACATGTCCATCCATCAGACAGATTTATTCCATTTACCTCTCAAATAATTTCAGACAGTATGCAAGCATGGCTATAACTGTTTGAATAATGTTCTCATTTGCTGCTTCAAGAGGCTTTGGTCATTCCATATATGTACAAGTACACATTGGAGCGAAGTTGTGTTTTTTCAGCCACCAAAAATTGTCAAAAATCGCACTTTTGGAAAGAGGAACACTATAAAAAAAAGACTGATAAAAACAAAGACTAATAATAGACTTACAAGCAATAGTGACACAGCGAGTGGCAATACCTCACAAGGAGGCAGTGTGAGAGTCCAGATTATCAAGGGTTACTGAAGAGTAGATTGTAAGCGGGTGTGTGAGTGTGGGAGGAGTCAGCCTCTCATTAGTTTCATTCTAGTTACCAAATAATTCATGGAATTTTATATTCTTTTTAGAGTGGAGAGGTATTATGTGCTGGGCATTTTAAGGCAAAATAGTCCCCAAATAATTTTCTTTTTCTTTCAGATTTATCACTATTTTACCATCATCATGAGTTTGTCTACAATGAGCCACTTCACAACATGAAGACGTTGACCTAGACTGTCTTCACAAAGTTTTATTAGTTTATATAACTTTTGTTTTCCTTATTTCATATACCCTCAGTGTATATTTCGCTACATATTTACACAAAAGATTTCTTAGAAATATGAAGGAAAAGTATGCATTTATTATCATAAGCAAAGAGATGTCTGCCAAACGAATCTGATATTGACAAAAGTATTCAGACACCACACATTAATAACATCACTCTGTTGCGAAACTGTTTGGGCAGTTACAGTTTTGACGTCTATGGTGAGAAGTAATTACAGTGATACTGTCTATACCTTGTCTGTAAGAACCCAGGAGCACATTCATAGGTTCCTATAGGGGCCTGATGGGTACTTGGATTGCTGTGATGTGATGTCTTTTTTAAAGTGAGATTGCTGTTTAAGGATAGCGCATTATGGTCATAACTCTGGGGTGCCTAATGAATACATTATAAGATGTTATGACTGTGTTTATGGACACGATGTTCATAGAAAGGGTTACCATAATTATGTTTGCCAGAGCCGTGGGTCAGGTTTGGTACATTCTCTGAAAACTGAATTCTCCGAGGGTACCGCTGACGCACTCATTTCAAAATCCTTCAGAACTTTTTAATGGAAATCAAGCCAGAAGTTATTTTGGCTGTATGTCTGGGGTCATTGTCTTTTTTTAATCCATCCATTTTCTTCCCAGATCCAGTTTCATGCCTTAAGAGATTCCATTCTGCTCTAGTACCTCCTCTTATATCATTCATTTCATGTTTTCGTCAATGATGTTTAATGTTCTAGTACTATTTACAGAGAAGCACCTCCATATCCTGATGCTCCCACCTTCATACTTCACTGTGGAATCATAGACTTAACTTTTATCTATCCAAACATGATGAACTGAATTATTGCTGAAGACTTCTGCTTTTGCTTCATCTGATCAGCGCACAATGTTCCAAAACAGTCTTGTTTGTCGAAATGCTCATATGCAAATTTTAGATTCAGATCTTTGATCTTCTGTTCTAGCAGACAAGTTCTGCATGGGGTGTAGGAACGGAATCGACTGCGATGTAATGAATTGCTCGTTGTTCTCTGTATGACTGTTCTGCTGCTTTCAGGTCGTCCTGCAGCTCTTCTTCAGTGACTCCCTGGCTTCTCCCATACCTCCTTTATCATTTGTCTGAAAGAAACCGCATGCCTGTCCAGAGGAGATTAGTCCTGGCTCTGTGAATTTTCCACTTGCATTTTATTAAATCAAATCAATCACGTTTATGGTCACATCACATTTACGCTGGTGGAAAACGAGTGAAAAACTTAGCCCGCTTATAGAATTGAAATACAAGAAAAATAAATATCTAAGAAGAAAAGGGCATAGAACACTGATATATTAAGCAAACTGTTTTGGATGTTTAAGGCCTTTGATTTTGGCTGTGGAGCTTTTTTTCATTGAAATGGTGAAGACACTAGGTGCACTTTGCACAGGAATACCTTTGTAAAGGTACGGAAACTTCATTACCCATAGGTCTTTTGGGACAGGAAGTAGGTGAGGACTAGATCTTTCTTTCTTCTGGCAACCCCACAAACAACTTGTGGCTATGTAGGTGCAATCTGACTGTAGTTTGGGAGACTTTCTGACCCCAAGACCAAACTTTGGGACAGTTTGGTCACTCTAACCATCCTCCTTAGTATGTGGGGTCAGTCTAGACATACATCTTCTACTCTGCACATTCTTAACATCTCCAGTTGTTTTAAACTTTTAAATTATTGTCCTGATAGTGGAAATTGTCATTTTCAACAGGTTAGCTGTTTTCCTGTAGCATTCCTGATCATTGCGGTATTCTCTGGTCTTTGTGGGGGATGACTGATTGAAAGTAACCTGTGGGTCACCTCATATTTATAGCCCAGTAAACAGAGAGTTGTGGCTTACACTTTGAGTGTTGCTAGTTGCTCAGGTGAAGTAGTTCATCATTCATATGTTAAGTATTTGTCATAGAGTTTCACTGAAACCACAAAGGAAACAAAGGCGCAGTTTCAGTTTCCTTTCTTAAACTTAAAACAACATTTAAAGGACAATGTGATGAGATCCAATAAGAACAGCTCACACAACCTCAACCATTAAACATACATTGAAATATAAAAATGCTTATTATTCACCACAAAGACAGAATTTAATACTGAAAACTATTATCTAGAACACTCCATCTGGCTGACATTCATTGCCAAACACATATATTTATCAAACACCTGGTTTTATTTTGAGTAATTTAAAAACATTCAGAGAGTAAATGGTAGCACATCATAACATCTTGTATGAACACAAATGTAATTTACGTTCTAGCTAGAAATATATTAATAGCAAAAAAACATGTAAATAAGTTCACCAGACATTCTTGAAAGCAATAACATATAACTTACTCAGTTAATACATAAATAAATCTTACAGAGCTGCCGTCATGTTAAACTGTTTTTTCTGATTTCCTCACATACATTTGAATAGAAAGCCCGTGTTGGAAGATGTGTAATGTTTTCATCATGATCAACACAAAATATAACTTTGTTTGGGAATGAAGGGTGTAGACAGCTGAATTTGGGTTTAGCTATATGCTGGGGTTTCAGGTCTGTTCACACGAATCTGGTTTGTGTTTAATGAGGGCTGTCCAATCTTATTCAATAATTCAGGAGCACATATGATCAAATGTTTGAGGACGGAGACCAACTGATTCAACAAGAGAAATCAGATGTGCTCTTGCTTTTTGGAATGGAAACCTACAGTCACACTGACCTTATATGGATAAGATTGGACACCACTGGTCGGGTCTACACTTTGACAGTGGTTTTGATTATTCGATGTTAAAGTCTCAGATTTAATTGTTGATTAACTGTAGTTGATTTTTATTTAGGTTTAGATTCTGTCAGACTGGTTTGATTTTGGGGTTTAGGCTTTGGTAGACTGAATCTGATTGGTTGGTGTTGGGGTTTAGGCTCTGGTAGACTGAATCTGATTGGTTGGTGTTGGGGTTTATGCTCTGGTAGACTGAATCTGATTGGTTGGTGTTGGGGTTTAGGCTCTGGTAGACTGAATCTGATTGGTTGGTGTTGGGGTTTAGGCCCTGGTAGACTGAATCAGATTGGTTGGTGTTGGGGTCCAGGCTCTGGTAGATTGGACCCAGTCTGATGTTGTTCTGGTTTCCAGGAATATCATCTTCATAATCATCATCATCATCATCATCAGCCTGTAACCAGAGTAACACACACACTGTAGAAAATAACTTAATAAAGATTAAGGTTGTATCTAAACTTTCCAGGGACATAATACTGCTTCACAGTCCTCAATATTTTATTACTTAAATATGATGGAAAATTTGAAAATGTATTATAAACCTTCTTTGTATATTATATAATATATGTATGATATAAAGGACAACATCACCATCCACTAAATGGAAATCACTTTGGATAAGAGCACCTTCCAAATGCCACAGCTGTAAATCATATGGTATTGTGTACAGTTGGAATAAATCAACAAATCAACATGACTTTACATTAAAAAACAGTTCACATTTGGATATATTGAGAAGTAGGTTTAAGACTCTTTTCACTCACTGTGTTCTGTATTCTTTTCTCGGGGTTTGTAGAGGCAGACACTGCAGAACAATAGAAGATGTTAATTAAAGAGCTGTTTTCCACAAGACTGGTATGTTTAATCTTTAATAGAGGAAATCTTTCACAACCGGAATCTAATTCATACTTTTAATAGTATTACATTCCTACCAAAGCTACTTTACTGAGCACAGGCTGGTTTTCAGGACTGAAATTAAGCCTAAGCCTGGACTTGAACATAATTATGGACCATGTTTATGTGTGTGTGTGTGTGTGTGTGTGTGTGTGTGTGTGTGTGTGTGTGTGTGTGTGTGGTACCTTGTTTGATTTTCTGTCTCAGCTTGCAGTTCAGTGCTGATTCTCTAATCAGTGCAATCAGCAGCAAAACCAAACAGATACACAAAGTGGTGATAATCACAAGGGAGGAATCTGTAGACGTGGGAAATGGGTACATGAGTACATACCTGAACTTTAAACCATGCTGTGATGTACATATATTGCACCTAGCTACAATAAAACACAGCTGCACTGTGCATGGCACAGCAAATGGATAAAATGCCTGTACAAAAAGCCATCTATGTTAAGGCACCTGTTTTTGGACATCCACAGACCACAGTGTCAAGCTTTAGAGAATATGACTTCATCTCATGTAAGATTATAATGTCAGTTCTTCATCAGGTGAAATAGGCATTGTCAAATGGCCTCAGGCAAAAGGGCTTTGGAGAAGACTTCACGAGGTTAAGCAGCCACAAACTGAAACAGTTTGAGTGATACTTGCATTTCTTACTAGATGAATTACACTTGGTGTGAAGTCCATGGCTAGTGCAGACACTGAACCCGGAACCCAGAGAACCATCCATGTCACATTGGTGTCAGAAGTAGCCCAAAAACCATAGACATATGGTCAGGCCCAGCCGTGATGTGAGGCTTTGACTGAACCTCAGATGGAGGACACTGAGCTTGGCAAAGTGCAGCAAAGGGAGGCAGAGAAGCTGCGATGAACTATGGAAGAGTTTGGGCAAGAGGCATTGAAATGACGTCTTCCAAGTTGTCCTCACCCAATGCAGCTATCAACTCCTAATGTGTCTTAGCAAACATGGCAGTTGAAGCCACCGCTATGACTTCAACACATCTGCATGAGATAAAATGATTTCGATGGTCCGGGGAACCACCTATGGCAGCGAAGACAGCACAGAGCACTAGAGGGTCCAGTCTTGCAGGCCTTGTTAGACCTCCTTGCCGATGTTTCATATATATATATATATATATGTCTTGTCCTGTTTGGCTCAATTCAAGTATAATAATATCTATTAAATCAGTTAACCATATAATCTTAGTTATTGTAAGAGTTAACCTTGTAGTTATTTTGTAACTGTATTAGTCCATCGTTTCTGTATCTGGTGCATTGTTACTAGATTAGTACAAAATCTTGGCGTGAAGAGTTACCAAAAGTAAAAATCCCACACCAACATGAACTAAGACACACAACACAATTTAAATACATAGAAAAGTCTATATTGTTATTCTGTAACATCTTACCATACTGATGTGTCATATTGCTCTTCTCTATTGAGGAATTTGCTTTAAAAAAAAACAAAAACAGAAAAAGAGGAGAGTGTAAAAGTATATTCCATATTCCTATAATACATAAATCAAATAACTTTTTATCTTAGTGGATTAAAAACATTTTTTGACAATTATCAATTCAGGTTATGCTGTAGCCAGTTAAAAAGCTCTTATTATCATCAGAAAAAGCAGATGTTACACGTTACAAATACACAAACCCACTGTAACACTGGGCTTTCACATATACAGATGTGTTCTTCTGTTCTAATAGATTTTACAGTTGAAAATGAGAGAATGAACTACCTGTAATGCTGCGGTTGATGTTGAACTGAAAACGATGTTTTCACTGCTTAGCGCTGTGCAGGGCCTAAAGAGTCACAACTGCATCATTTTTGGTTTATGAACCCTCACGCCAGTGAAGCATTACATGGGAATTCCACTGATTGTTCAAAATCTGGTTAAGGTGTAAACTAAGTCATTCAGAGTGGCTTGGTGTGAAATGGCTGATTGTAGAGACTCTATTCTTTACAGTGGTGGTCATATCTTTGAGGGTCATTTTGCTCTACAACACCCTGCCGTGAGGGGATTTAAAAAGTTCAAATTTTAGGCCAAAATCTTCTCAGAACTGTCACAAAGCAACATCTCAGACATAAAGCAGTGAATCCATAACTATTTCATGTAATACCTTTCTGTGAGTGATCTTTTAGAGGTGGACGTCTGGTTCCTATTTTAAGGGCCCAGCCTGTGCTGTCGGTTGCCAGCAGAGGGCGTCAGTGGTGAGGTGTCACAAGTTCAGGCAACGGCAATTCTCAGAAGCTCTCGGGCTGATTAGGCCAAACTGGCACACCTGTGGACTCCTCTATTTAAGGCCATGGCAAACAGCAGTCCTTCGTCATGCCTTTGTAGAGGGGTGACTGTTATGGTACTTAGACCAGGTGGGTATTTAAACTAAAAGAAAAGGAAAAAAAAGGACTGGAAAACCAAAAAGAAAAAAAGTGTCTTGATCATGCTAACCTTGTTTATAGTCCATCACGGCCTGAGCACATGGGGCATATACAGCAGTTGTTTGAGCAACTAGAAAATGCAGGCTTGGTGGTGAATCTACTGAAGTGTGAGATTAGTAGAGCTCAAGTTACCTACCTAGGTAGAGGGCAATGAGACCTAGGACAGCTAAGCTGCAAGCCATTTTGGGTCTTCTGGTTTCATAAACTAAACATGAGCTAATGCAAATACTGGGGATGTGTGGATTTTATTACAGGTTTGTATCAAACTTTGCACCAGTGAGCACTACATTGACCAATCCCCTGTAAAAGGGGGTTAGGTTTCTGTGGTTGGCGGAGTATCTGGGTGCAGTGGACAAGGTGAAGGCCGTTTTGTCTCATGAACAAATTCTGATTTCTCCCAATTTTCTCTGTTAAATTTACATTGGCAGTGGACACTTGTGATGTTTGGGTAGAAGCTGTGCTTTTACATCCTGTCTTTGCAGGAATTGATAAACTGGTCACTTGCTTTTCTAGGAAGCTCAATCACCATCAGCAAGCTTACTCTACTTTTGTGAAAGAAGCGTTGGTTCTAGATTTGGTAGTACGACATTTTGAAGTTTCTGTTGGGGGCTGGTGGTGAGATTAGTTTGGACTTGGACAGACGGTCATTCATATTAACACCATGCAGTGCGCATTAGAACAAAATTGCCTTGCCTCAGAGTAGATCGGTAATACAAAGGAATACAATGTAGTGCAAGGTATAGTACATTATTCATCTGCTGATATACATGTTTACATAATCTTAAATGTAAACAATCTTAATTGTACAAGAGTATATTGCACTTGTGGTCCCATGTATGAGGTAATCAAAAAAAGAATTGGAGCTGCATGTTATTTAGAGTCCAGCCGTCTTATGGCACGTGGGAAGAAGCTGTTTTGGAACTTGGCTGTTCTGCTTCGAAGGCTTTGGAACCTCCTTCCAGAGGCCAGCAGTGAGAACAGTCTATGGTGGGGGTGCGAGGGGTCTCTGTTTATGTTCTGAGCTCTGGTCAGACAGCGACTTGTCGCAATGTCCTGCATTGGAGGAAGAAGTCCCAATTTTGTCTCCCATCCTAACCACCCTCTGCAGGGACTTCCAGTCAGAGGCACTGCAGGCTGGTCAGTATGCTTCTACAGTGCCTCTGTAGAAGGTGGTGAGAATTGGAGGGGGGAGGTGTGCTCTTTTCATCCATCTCAGGAAGTGCATGCGCTGCTGAGCTTCAGTGTGGGTGGACCAAGTCAAATTGTCAGTCATCTGTACCCCCAGGAATTACTTTCCCACAGGTGATATAGGTTTTGAATCTGTATCTTTTAATAAAGGGGATGATCATATAATGGCTGTGTTTCCTAGTATTGCCTTTGTCTTATTAGTTGGATGAACTGAAACACTTTAAATGTGACGGATTAGCTAAAATAGAAATTGGGTGAGGGGTGAATACATTTTCACAGCACAGTTACTTTCCACAATAGTACTTCAAAAACTTGATGGCTCTTCTGCTCTTCATTTTGGCACATCTGCCACATGTCACTGCGTTTCAGGGAGGTGTATACAACATATACAGCCTTTTTTAGGAGTGCTGTGTGGTGGAAAGCAATAAAGCTTTAGATTAATCTACTTTGATTTTCAACTGACACATGCAGTTGTAGTTTCATCCCACTTTTAGGGGTGTAGTTGATTTGATCCGGAAACTAATGTTGTACAGCAAGCCAAAGGTCTTAATCCTAAGTTGTACATAGTTAAACACACGTTAGTCCTGAGCTGTTTCAGATTTTCTCTGTGTGAATAGTCATTAATGTGGTGCTGTTACCCAGGACTGTGTTTAGTCTCGATCTACAGAACTGGATCAACATTGTTTCCAGTGTTGAGCTTCTGATGAAGCGTCTCGGTGACTTGAGCGTGTTTTGAGTCTATAAGAGAGGCCAGAACTGGAGCCTGTATAAATATAAAGCAGCACTGAACGGAACATTTAAAGAACCAGCTTTGATCAGTTTCAGACAAGAACAGTCAATCCTTAGAAAAGGAGGTCAGACAGAGAGGAGAGAGAACCAATAAAGACATGATGACAGCATATCTAGAACCTCAACTTTTCTACAGTGAAGCAGAGATACACATGAAGAACTCACACAGTCGTGTGGACTCACCTGAAGATTCCTGCAGCACAGAGTAGAGCAGAAACACACAGAGCCACATCTTTACTGAGAGAACACAGCTTCTCATCTCTCTCTCTCTGGCTCTCTCTCTCTCTCTCTCTGAGTGAGAAGTGACTGACGTTTTTTTTTGGTCTCCTGCTCACTGACTACATCCTGCGAAAAAAACTTTCTGCTAAGAGCTCCAAAAACAGATTTAGCTCATCACAATGCTGCACCGGACACGTCCATACTGATCAATGTTGAGAAATAGTGTCTGAATATTTGAATAATTAGAGGGGGAAAAAAAGCACAGTAATTTTTGCTGCCAGTATGCTGGGAATTTTTTAAAAGCTTAAATGCACATAAATAAATCACTATTTTAACACTGCTGTTCATTTAATGTAATAGAAAGTTTTACGGCAGGTGTTAAATGGTGTCATGAACTGTCGGTACAGATGTCTGTGAATAAGTATTCATGGTCATGTTAACATTTGCTTGATATATATATATATATATATATATATATATATATATATATATATATATATATATATATATATAAATAATACACTGCTCAAAAAAATAAAGGGAACACTCAAATAACACCTCCTAGATCTGAATGAA
Organism: Pygocentrus nattereri; assembly: GCF_015220715.1. Classification (NCBI taxonomy): domain Eukaryota; kingdom Metazoa; phylum Chordata; class Actinopteri; order Characiformes; family Serrasalmidae; genus Pygocentrus; species Pygocentrus nattereri. The sequence goes on from NC_051219.1 coordinate 3,995,336, forward strand.
TGAAATATTCTCATTGAATACTTTGTTCTGTAAAGTTGAATGTGCTGACAACAAAATCAAACAATCATCAATGGAAATCAAATTTATTAAACAATGGAGGCCTGGATTTGGAGTCGCACACAAAATTAAAGTGGAAAAACACACGACAGGCTGATCCAACTTTGATGTAATGTCCTTAAAATTAGTCAAAATGAGGCTCAGTGTTGTGTGTGGCCTCCACGTGCCTGTATGACCTCCCTACAACGCCTGGGCAGCTCCTGATGAGGTGGCGGATGGTCTCCTGAGGGATCTCCTCCCAGACCTGGACAAAGCATCCGCCAACTCCTGGACAGTCTGTGGTGCGACGTGGCGTTGGTGGATGGAGCGAGACATGATGTCCCAGATGTGCTCAATCGGATTCAGGTCTGGGGAACGGGCGGGCCGGTCCATAGCTTCAATGCCTTCATCTTGCAGGAACCGCTGACACACTCCAGCCACATAAGGTCTAGCATTGTCCTGCATTAGGAGGAACCCAGGGCCAACCACACCAGCATATGGTCTCACAAGGGGTCTGAGGATCTCATCTCGGTACCTAATGGCAGTCAGGCTACCTCTGGAGAGCACATGGAGGGCTGTGCGGCCCTCCAAAGAAATGCCACCCCACACCATTACTGACCCACTGCCAAACCGGTCATGCTGAAGGATGTTGCAGGCAGCAGATCGCTCTCCACTGCGTCTCCAGACTCTGTCACGTCTGTCACATGTGCTCAGTGTGAACCTGCTTTCATCTGTGAAGAGCACAGGGCGCCAGTGGCGAATTTGCCAATCCTGGTGTTCTCTGGCAAATGCCAAGCGTCCTGCACGGTGTTGGGCTGTGAGCACAACCCCCATCTGTGGACGTCGGGCCCTCATACCATCCTCATGGAGTCGGTTTCTAACCGCTTGTGCAGACACATGCACATTTGTGGCCTGCTGGAGGTCATTCTGCAGGGCTCTGGCAGTGCTCCTCCTGTTCCTCTTTGCACAAAGGCGGAGGTAGCGGTCCTGCTGCTGGGTTGTTGCCCTCCTACGGCCTCCTCCACGTCTCCTGGTGTACTGGCCTGTCTCCTGGTAGCGCCTCCAGCCTCTGAACACGACACTGACAGACACAGCAAACCTTCTTGCCACAGCTCGCATTGATGTGCCATCCTGGATGAGCTGCACTACCTGAGCCACTTGTGTGGGTTGTAGAGTCCGTCTCCTGCTACCACGAGTGTGAAAGCACCACCAACATTCAAAAGTGACAAAAACATCAGCCAGAAAGCAGAAAGGTACTGAGAAGTGGTCTGTGGTCCCACCTGCAGAACCACTCCTTTATTGAGTGTGTCTTGCTAATTGGCAATAATTTCCACCTGTTGTCTATTCCATTTGCACAACAGCTGTGAAATTGTCAGTGTTGCTTCCTAAGTGGACAGTTTGATTTCACAGAAGTTTGATTTACTTGGAGTTATATTGTGTTGTTTAAGTGTTCCCTTTATTTTTTTAGCAGTGTATATATATATATATATATATATATATATATATATATATATATATATATATATATATATATATATATATATAAACTGTCATCGGCATAGCAGTGGAGATTTATGCCATGTTTACTGATAATGGTGCCTAATGGTAGCATATATATTGTGAATAATATAGGCCCTAAAACAGAGCCTTGTGGAACACCATGCATTACTTTTACAAGGACAGATGATTCGCCCTTTACATTAAGACACTGATAGTGATCAGTGAGGTAGGACCTGAACCAGGAAAGAGCTGTTCCTGTTACCCCTACAAGGTTTTCCTGTCTATCTAGTAAGATAGCATGGTCCACTGTGTCAAATGCTGCAATAAGGTCAAGGAGGACTAGCAAAGACACATTTCCTCTGTCAGAGAATAATAAAAAATCACTTACAATTTTTACTAGTGCTGTTTCTGTACTGTGATGTGGCCAAAACCAGCCCTATCCATAGTACCCAGGGAGCAGTTGGGGGTTAGGTGTCTTGCTCAAGGACACTTCAGTCATGTACTGTCGTCTTGGGGGATCAGAAGGTCACAGGTATGGTCACAAGACTGGTTCCCTAACCTCCAGCAAATGACTGCCTGTTTATGATCTATATGGTGTTACTCGTTAAGAAATGCATGAAGTGAATGTTTGAAAATGTCATTGCAATAGAGTGTTGCTGCACTGTGCATGAAACGGTAGGTCACTTCTAGCCAGTGCGTTATGATGTCAGATCAAAAATTCCCTAAAATCCTGTTATAATTGCTCTGCTGTTTGGCCTTCATATTCCAACAAAGAGTGAAAACGTTGAAAAGACATTCATTCATTCGACTCTGATCTCGCCATCCAGTGTGATTTTCATCCACATGTGACCATCTATCAGAGGTGGAAAATTCAGGTCCAGAAAGTAAAAATCCTTCCCAGGATTTTGCTCCAACTGCCTGGACAGTGCCACTGGTGGTGTGATCCAACTAGAGAAGCCAGGCCATGGGAACAATCCATCCATCAGACAGAGGTCCAGCTCCAAAATCACAAAAACCCCACTCACTACTGTTATATCACTATATCTCTGCTTTTAGCCTTCATATTATGAACAAAGGCCTTTCAGTTTACATTGCTAATTGATTATTTTAACTTATAATAACCAATAGAATCAATCCACATCAACATTACTGGACTTTCAGCTCCCAGACACTCCTGACTAACAATTTCTGAAAAGATGACTACAACTGCACTTGTTCTCAGGATTTCTATAATTAAAAAATACAAAATTTTGCAACTTTTTAGTGCGAAATCACCCAAATTCATAGAGAGCAAATTCTGTTGGCATTTACATGTCAAACAATGGCATATCTGAGTAGCCCAGTGACTCCTAAAAATAATATATGCTTAATATGTCTGACTGTCTCTTGTAAATACTTTATAATTGCGATTGTAATTGACCCAAAAAATTCCACAAAATTTTGCGTTTCTAAGGGTTAATGTCAGCATCGTCTCTGGACCTCTCCTACTTCTCTCACTGCAGTGGAAATTCAGAATATTCACTCCTCATTATCGAAGGAAACGAAACAAGCTTTCAGAGGCAAACATCATGCTATCATCTCACCATCACTCCAGGGCTGGCGTTTAAAAACAGATGCTGGTACACTTGTGGGTGGAGCTTCAGTAGGTCCAGTCTTGGCTCTGCGGCTCGTGCAGGCTTTCTGTGTGTCAGTACTTCTCAGAAACACTAAATGAGTCATATATATTTATATAATGTGGTGTTTGTCATGAGCGGCTCTGCTGTGAGCAGCTTAGGGTGTTGTGGCTGTGCAAAGCGGCTCTCAGGATGCGCCTCACTCTTAAAGGAGACTTTTGTTATTGATGTGTTGCTGTCAGTGTAGTTGGTTTATTTGTAGTGAACTGTCTGTAGAGGGTGGGTCTATGAGTTTGCCCCCTCTCCATGTGCGTCATGTCCTCCTGCATTACGTCCTCCCCAGTTTCGAATGGGGATGAATGCATTACTCTACATATGTACATTTTTTTTTTTACAAGTTTTTTATCTATGTATTTTTTTTATATGTTTTGCTTGTGTTACATAATATGCAGAGGTGGAAAGAGCCCTGAAAGTCCCTACTTAAGTACAAGTGCTGTTACTGTAGTGATCATTTACGTGATCACTGAAGTAGGAATAAATTAGTTTTGTGGAAAATACATTAAAATACATAAATTTCATGGTTTAATGATTAGATAACTAGGAAGCGTTTCTTTTTGCATAAAGTAATTTAAAATGCAGAGTTGGCCATTTTAATAGGCCTGGGCTTGAATATTTGACTATTTGGATATTCGCTCATTTGGTTATGCACATCAAATAAGATTTTATTAATTATTTTATTAAATTATTTTAATTTATTTAATTATTTAATAAGCATTTTATTTTGCTTTGTGTTGAAAAACAGTAAAAGGAACATGCAGTATTTCCTGCAATAACTCTGCCTCTGCTTTCAGCAAGGTTCTTAATGTTCAAAGTCCTGGACCAAGGCCAAGGCCTACTCCAAAGACTCTTTAATTTCTACTGAATTGTTATTTTTCAACTTGAAATCCCGTCTTTTTTTTCCATCTGGCCATATTTCCTGTATTGAGTTCCTCAGAAAACAGGTTTGCCCATCAGGGTGGAAAGGGTTACAAATCCATCTCTAAAGAGTTTCCATGCCACCAATCCTCAGTCAGATTGAAAATTGAAAAAGGAAATGCAAGACTACAGTTACCCTCCCCAGAGGTGGTCAGCAACCAAAGATCCCTCCAAGAGCAAGGCATTATTATTATTATTATTATTATTATTATTATTATTATTATTATTATTATTATTGATGATGATAATATTTAAATGAGAAGCATTATGTCTACAGAAAAGAAAACACTGCATACCAGCATAAGAACCCTATCCTGCCCCCCCCGGGACCCTAACGGAGAAGCGGCTTGGAAAATGGATGGATGGATGGATGGATGGATTTATGAATATGAATATGTCTAATATTGCCTACTTGTGTTTGGACCCCTGCCTGAAAACTGGATTACCCCAAGTAGGCCATTTCGCATTTGCAATTGAGCTACATGTCTCTGTAGTTACTATTTCTGATACAATTAACAAACCAAACAATATTCCATTTAGATGAGTTCTTACATTAGATGTGTTATACTTACTTTGGTAATGTGAAGTAATACATTGCAAGTAAACTAGAAAGCAGCATTTTAAGTTTAAGGTTCCTCTAACTTGCGCTAATCTAACCGACCACTTTAACAGAAACAAAGTGCACACTGATGCTGAACAATTCATTAGCCCTCCTGTACCCCATTCATCAATGAACAGACCACCACTGACCAGATATTGTTTGGGTGGTGGTCCATTCTCAGCCCAGCTGTGATGCTGGAATGAAAGTATCATTAATACTTCATGTTTCAAAAAGATTCATCCGATTTCAGAGTCATATTTTCCCAACCGTGAAGTGTCTAGGAACCAATCACATACCAATTGTAAGAGGGAGTCTGTCAAGAGTTTGACTGTCAGTGGAAGACGGCTCCCTTCATTAGGAAAGGAGATGAGGCCCCTGAGCAGAAAGCGTTCTGCGCTCTTTACTTCCGTAAGAGTAAATCCGTCATAACTGTCCAGCATGATTTTTGTGGGCAGTGAAGCTCCAAAAGCTCAGAGCATTTGTCGTTGGTTCCACAACACTGGACAATCTCTGAAATCGCATTGAAAGGGCTGCGAGTGCAGCAACACCCGACATGCTCAGTCGAGTATGGGATGAGTTTGACTGGCATTGATGATGTCCGTACAACTGGAAGAGGTTCATACTGAGACCTTGTAAAATTAACTCTATGCTCATTTAAATCCTTTAGTCTACTGCATTGATCTACAAGTGAAGGAAATTATTTTGAAATTTTGGGAATCTTTTTGAATCACCCTGTAGAATGTGTGGTGCCAGTTGGAGTGGATCAGCATAGCAGTACTTTATTAACCAATTCTAGACTTTATACTGCCTATGTAGCATTCTCCTACATGATTCATTTAGGTAACTGATCAATATCATTGGCCAAACAAACCTAAAATATAAAAGTGCTAAGACATTTAATGAGGTGAAGTAAATGAGAACAGCCAAACACTTGGTGGTATACATGCAGGGTGTTAAATATAGTTATACAGTTAAGTAGTTATAAAGTTAAATATAACCCAAGAGGATAAAAAGCTGGGTGGGTATGTGCTGCGCTCCCTTCACTGGCTTCCTGTAGCTGCACACATCAGGTTTAAAACCCTAATGCTGCCTACAAAGCCAGAAATGGACCAGCCCCTGCCTACCTGATGGCAATGGAGAAATCTCGAACTGAACCACGAGCCCTTCAAGCTTCAAGTACAGCTTGGCTTGACCCGCCATCCATCAAGGCACATGGAAGACAAGCGTCAAGAATGTTCTCCGTACTGGAGACCAGGTCCAGCAGAGTCTCTTGCTGTCTTCAAACGCAGACTGAAGACTGTCTCTTTACGCAGCACTGAGTTAAGTATTGATTGTAATGTGGTGTTCTGCACTTATTAAAGTACATTGCATTGTATCGCACTGCTCTGTGTTCAACTGCTTTTCTCTGGGTATCAACAGTGACTTTGTTTCGAGCAGTATCTGAGCTCAGGACTGGTTTTCACTCTAACCTACTGGTAACTAGCAAAGATACTGTTTTCTAAATGGACAACGCACTTGTAAGTCGCTCTGGATAAGAGCATCTGCTTATTTTAACTTAACTTATTTTCACTTAAACATCTAATTTGGCCAAACTTTTCCAAAAGACATAAGAACAGCCTGTGTCTCAAAACCTGACCTGCCATATGAAGGCTTTCAGTTACAGGGCTGGTAGGAGATGAAGGTTATGTTTCTCAAATGCATTCCTGAGGTTTCTGGATGGTTTCCATGCAATCATGTCCCACCGCTACTAACCACAGTGTTGAGGAAACAGTGCAGAGCCGTAGGTTAGCTGAAGATTATGGCAGCAAATCCCCCAAGCAGCAGCGCTCTCTTTCTTAATCGCCATAGGGAACTCTGAGATACTGATGGAGGTGATGGAAAATTCTGGAAAAAGTCGAGTATGACATGAATCAAAGAACAGACAGTTAATGAAGTACGTCTCTTCTTGCCTACAATTTTTTCTGTTACACCACCCACAGCTACTACAGCTACTAGCCACAGTGTTGGAGAAGGAAAAAAAACAGGAACCTGCCTAACCCACAGAGTTTAGCTCAAGACTGTGGCATCAAGTCCCCCCAAACACTTCTCTTTCTGAGGCCTGAGAAACTGAATGTGCAAACTTCTCATGGCATTCATTTCTAAAAGGGGAGATGTGGTAACGATTGAGATGTTAATTTTTGCTATATAATAACTGAATAATAGTCTAATAAGAATCTCATTGTCCCAGTATCATACTATTCGGCTACTAAACACTTTTGATTGAGTACAGGACACTTTCACACAATCTATAGAACAGTTTTTCATAGTCAGCTACAGAATCATTGGCTCCCCTCGATAAATGGAGCAAAAAGAATCACATAAATTAAACATAAATCATTCCTAAAAGAGGGTTGCTTTATTTTATGAATAGTGAATTATTTCAAACACATATGGGACAAAATGATTCATACATTTTAAATAGAACCAAGGAACTAAGCACCACTGAGGGAAAATCTTTCTATTTGACATGTCTAACAGTGGTGGGGAAAAAAATGCTAGCCCGTTAAAATCCCAGGCTTCAATACAAACTAGCTGTTCTATTCTTAGGATATAGAAGTGTGTAATAAAACATTGGGCCTACTGGTAGACCTATCCATGCTACCTATTGTAACACGTATTATTAAATTCTTAAATGAACACATCAGGTCTAATTAAGAACAGAATACATTAAAGTATTTGCTCATCTGCCTTCACGCATATAAAATTGAGAGATCCCATTTATAATCTATATCTCACTGGAACTAAGGGGCCGAACCCAACTCCTGAAAAACAGCCCCACACCATAATACCCCCTCCACCAAACTTGAGACTCTGCACAATGCAGTCAGACGAGTACCGTCTCCTGGCAACCACCAAACCCAGACTCATCCATCAGATTTCCAGACGGAGAAGCGTGATTGGTCACTCCAGAGAACACGTCTCCACTGCTCTAGAGTCCAGTGGTGGCTCTTTACACCACTGCATTCCACGCTTTGCATTGCGCTTGGTGATGTAAGGCTTGGATGCCGCTACTGAGTTGCTGTCGGTCCCGATCGCTTCCACTTTATAATCCCACTGACAGTTGACTGTGGAATATTTAATAGTGAGGATTTCACGACTGGACTTGTTGTACAGGTGTTGTCCGATCACGGTACCACGCTGGAATTCACTGAGCTCCTGAGAGAGAATTTATGTGGCATAATAAATTCCATTGACTATTAGATTTTAGCAAAAAATCTGTCTGCATCTGCCAGAAGGCTGAAAACTTTCTCCAAGGTAATGACCCCAAACACGCTTCAAAATCCAGTGTAATGATTGGCCCCTCCCAGTCCTCTCCATGTGTTAGTGTTGTGTTTTGGTTTTGTAGTCCAGCCCCCTTGTTTAGTGACTCCGCCCCTGATTGTTTCCACCTGTGTTCCCGTCTGTCCCTTATTTACCCTGTAATTATTTAAGCCGTGTGTTTGCCACTAGTTGTTGCTGGTCTTTGTTTGTACTGTTTGGATGTTTGGTCGTGCTTGTTTGATTCTGGTTTGTCTGTCATGTCTGTCCCACCTGCTCTCCATGTTGGATGTTTGAACCTGGACTGCCTAGACTATGACCCTGGATTTGCCCTTAATAAATGTTGCATACCTCAGCACATGCGTCCGCCTCCTTGCTCCCAACCGTTACACACAGAAATGGTTGTGGAGACAAAAATCAAAGTTCAGTAGTTGCCCTCAAAGTCTCCGCGTTCCAACTCTGAAAATCTGTGGAAAAGGATCGCCCGAAAGCAAAGACCCTAGAAAATCAAAGAACTGCATGAAAGACTGGTCCAAGCATGCCGCAACAAGTGTTCTCTGACCTTGTGAAGTATTACGGAATGCTCTTATTGCTGTTAGGTTTTCCAAAAAGTAGTTACCACAAGTTTATTTTGATGAATATTGATTTTTCTCATTTCCATGAAGGGATTTAATTACTCTAAAGTTGAGTTTTATTTTTTCCAACGTGCTAAATTTTGCAAATAAATAAAGTGTGCATTAAACTATACACAAAAGTGCCCTGCAGTTCCTCATAGAGGATGTTCACTTTTTTCACTTCACCAAACTTTTGAATAAGACCTTTCTAACAGCCTGTGTCTCCAAACATGACCTGCCATAAGAAGGCTCTCCTTTGCAGGGCTGATGGGAAATGAAGGATATGTTTGTCAAACACACTCTCGGGTCTTCTGAGAGCTGGAGGGAGAGCTCATGCTCTTGGCCTTCTCTGAAGAGTCTTTAGATGTGTCGCAATGAGCCTTATATGACACGTGGCTACTAACCACAGTGTTGATCAAGGAAAAAAGAGGAATCCCTGCAAAGCCACAGAGGTTAGCTGAACATTATGGCATCAGATCCCCCCAATACCACCTCTAACTTTCTTCATCTGAGGAACAGCAGCATAGCAGATAGTACTCACCCAAAAGAATATAACTAAAGTACTTTTCTGATGGTATAAGTTTTACAAGAGATGTGGTGATGATGGGTGTTCATTGACATTCTATGATAACTATTATAACCAAATAAAATTAAAAACATCACTGTCGTAGTATCAAGCTATAAAGCGGTGTGAAAACATCCATTTTACTTAACAACTGAACAAATTTGTGCACTATGAAACTAAAAAATTGGTCTATAAACACGATATACATCGGAGGGAAAACCGCTCCGTAGTCTCACAAGGAAAACAATACTTCGCAACTAGGATAAGATAAAGCCTGGGATGTGACTTTGCGGAGGAGTCTGAGTAGAGGAGTTTGAGTCTGGAAGTATGGAAATAGGACCAACTCATGATTCCACAAAGGATTCTGGGGAATACAGTTCTTGTCGGTTTGATGACTGACTGCATGTGTGATGATGACCTAATATTAGGTAGGCTAATAAAATAATAAAAGCCCTCCTCCCTTCTGCCCATGATGCAGCCAAAGCCACGCTGCTAACATCCACCCCTTTAACATATCCTTCTCGACAACACACCCACACCCACTATAAATGTACACTCACTCTAAAGCTCGCACTGCACTGAGCTTGTTTTTACACCTCTACAGATCGTCTACAGCTGAAGGTATGAACGTTTTTATTAAACTATGTCAGCAGCTGCAGTCATAATTATTAATTACTTGCATTATTACTGGAAAAAATTGAAAAGTTTGCATATTGCATTGTTTATTTTTATTTTCATTGTTTAGTAATTACTTTATGTATACATGCATATAATGTATGCATATACATTATATAATATTTATGTATATAACTTGTGTAGTTCATAAATAAAATTCAGGTTAATTTGTATCCCAGTATGTAAATACAACTGTAAAACTTTAAAAAATGAAAGTAAACTTTTTTTGTTTTGTTTTCAATGGTCAAATGTGTACATAATAGGATGAAATATGAAAGTTTATTTATAGCCCTTATGTTGCTCTAACTAAAATAAATGTGCTGTCCATATTTATGAATGTAAAATGGTCTGTGGCTGATGAACAATCACTTGTTTAGGACACCAAAACAAAAGTGCTAAATCAAAGTCGCATGAATTTCACATATCATTTATTCATATGTTAAGACTGCCCCCGGATCTGTCACCAGACCAAACACTGGACACTTTTTAATGAGTAAACTAGCTCATGTTTAGTGCTTTGCCAAGCTAAGTTGAATGGGGAAGATTTCAGGGATGAGTGTGTGCCTAAAATAGCAAACACAACTACTGATGACCAACTAACCTGAAAAGAAATGAAGCAAAAATACAACAAGCTACTCTAACTCCCTACTTAACACAGGAGGAAATACATAATCGAAACAAGAAGCAGTCATCCTGTATTTTTGCCAAATGTTCATTAAAACTTTCACAAATTAAGTGAAGTGAGGTGGGCCTGGGCAAGCGCCCTACACCATACCAATACGAGTCCTTGGGCAAGACTCTTAACACCACCTTCACCTACCTAGGTTGTAATTCAGGAGATCATATGTGATTACCTATAAACATGTGCACAAGCAAAATACAGCATCTTTTCTGTAAAGGCAATATTTCTGCTTTTCAGCCTTAAATGTTTAACAAATAAAACGAACAGTCTTAAAATACCTTAGCCAAAAGCATGGAAATGTGACATTTGTGAAGGGATACATCATTATGATTCATAATTAGAATTAGGGAAAAAAAGTAGAAATTTCTTAATGTATTTGAAATTTTGAAAATAAGACTTGATTCTGTTTTTATTTATTCTTGTTAATACTTCTTTCTGTTCCTTTTTCCAGAGATGGGTGGGATCCTAGGCTCTGAAAGGTATTTTTTTCTTGAGAATAAAGTTGGAGACTTTTAGAAAGAAATACTTTATTATAAAAATCCACTTCTAACACAAAGGCGCATGCAGGAATTGTAGACTGGTCAAAGGTTCTACCTGTGACACCACTCCTGTGTAATGTGTGTAGCAGGGAGGTGAGAATTGGTCACTCTCTGAGTGAAGCTGAACAGCAGTATTTGGCCAAGAGGAGAGAGACTGTTCTACAGTGCCTGAAGCAGCACAGTATAGTCTGCAGTAAGGTAAATCAAACTCAACATAACTGTCAGGTACTTATTGTACTGCTATACTACTCTGTAATTACCTGAGTAACTGAGACGCATATCCAGATATGCATTGTGAAGAGCTGCATTAGTGCATTCAACACATCTAGCAATACATTTATCCTTCTTCAGTGATTCAAGAGAAGCTGTTTGTTTCAATTGTTCAGGACTTGTTTTAATGCTGGCAGGGTGAGGTGCCAAACATCGCAGTGCTGGGCTCTGGTGGTGGTTTGAGAGCTATGGTTGGACTGCTGGGATCACTGAGTCAGCTAGGAGAATGTGCACTGCTGGACTGCATCATGTACCTGAGTGGAATTTCAGGATCTACCTGGTAAGGATCCAGAACATGCAACAAAACCTCATACTGTATCTCATTTTTTGTCGTTTTTCAGTTGACATAATTTGAAAGTACACATGGTCCTTTATATTGTGTGTAAACTTAATGATGAATGACTCAATAGAAGTGACCCAGAAGTACTGGGGAGGTGGGAGGTGGGGGGTGGGGGTTCTTCTGTAATTACCATTTTGGAGATATGCAGTTTTGCTCCAACACACACACACATTATATATAGACTGTATAACTGTTTCCAGTTCAGTGTCATGAACTACCCCCTCCTGGCCCTGCAGGGTATTGCACATGGCTAGGCCATGTGGTCTTGTTTTCTTTTCTTAGCTCCACCCACTCCTCCTGTTACAACACCCTTTTCCTTTCTAGGGCACTGTTGGATCAGTAACATGGTATTAAATAACTGAACTGGCGATGGATTTAAAAGCTAGAGGAACTGACCAATAGAGATTTTGAAGCCATTTTATTAAAACCAACCACTATAAAATTGGTGTGCTTGTACCACACTGGAGGAGTCAAACTGTGGACGGCACCACAGGAACGAACAGAACCTGACTTAACTCTCGCCTGCAGTGAAGCAAAAAGTACTTAGCTAACCTACAAAAGGAAACAAAAGCTAAAAGTAAACAAGAAGGTGCCCACGCTCTGACTAAGGAAACTAGAGTAGACCCATCTGTGTGGATGTACAGGTCCCTATCTGTTTGATAAATATTAAAAAAAAAAATATTTTAAAAAACCTGTTTGTATGAATAAAGAATCTCTTGTAAAACTAAAGTTAAAGTGTGCACGTAAAATATCAAACTAAAGCACTTTCCCCAGAGACAAACTCTTCTACCCAATAAAAAGAAGTTCTGGTAAAACAGCTAAAACTACGGCAGACGCCCAACATGTGATTAAAACCACAAACTAAAACACAGCACGAAATGTATGAAACACTCCGCTCGTTGAAAAGGAGAAAGACGCTTCAGGAGTCTAGATGCTTGATGTTAGATGAAATCTCTGTCTCATCCATCTGCTCTCTGAAGGTGCATGGCGTCATTATATAAGGAACCAGACTGGTCCACCAACCTGGAGACTGTGAAAGATAAGATCACCCAAAGGCTCGCTGAAGGCAGCATCAGATGGTGGGAGATGGGTCACAAACTGGTGAAATACTATTCAGAAAAACACAACTTCAGCCTGACTGATGTGTGGGCAGCACTGCTTGTGTCTAAGATGGTGAAAGAGGTAAGAATAATTTACAGCGCTGGTCAGACCTCAAAATCCACACAAATCCTAGAACACGGTTTATCAAAATAAATGATCAAGGGCTTTCACCTCTCTTCTGCAAATCATAGTGACGATTAGTGCAAACCACAGTGACGGTTAGTGCAAATCACAGTGGCGATTAGTGCAAATCACAGTGGCGATTAGTGCAAATCACAGTGACGATTAGTGCGAATCAGTGATGATTAGTGCGAATCACAGTGACGATTAGTGCAAATCACAGTGACGATTAGTGCAAATCACAGTGACGATTAGTGCAAATCACAGTGACGATTAGCGCAAATCATAGTGACGATTAGCGCAAATCATAGTGATTAGTGTTAATCATAGTGATTAGTGCTAATCATAGTGATCAGTACTTCTACATAAATACTGTTTCAATTTCAATACATACTAAACTGCATAAACAATCTGCCTGTAGAAATGCACTTATCACTATTAAAAATTGTTAATGTGCGTTTTTTACTGGAAATTCTTTATTCGCTATGTTAGCAAGTTATCATTTCATACAGTAGCTAGGTTTAATATTTGTTTTAGATTACTAAAAACATATTTATTATCAAGCGTGTTCTGTTTTAACTGGTACTCCAGTACCATGTAGCTAAGGGTTAGCTGGCTACCTGTTGTGGTGGAGCCAATAATAAATTTTGATTTTTATTTTGCAAGAAAAATGTCAATGTATTTCTTACCTGAGCAACTCCCATGATTTTAGTCCGGAGTCCATCCCTTTTACTAAGCAAATGGACTGATTTAAGTCTGTACATTTTCTCTCCTGAAAACCTTGAGCAAAATAATTTTATTATAAAAGATTTCTAAGCACTCTGTGGTAGAAATGTTCGATTACCATTCACAGTGTACAGAGATGTGCATTTCAACGTGTAAATTATTTTAAAATATCAGTTTAAATGATTTGGTTTTAAGTCTAAAATAAAGCTGAAACAAGAAAACCCACCAGGTTCCCAACATGTGTGGTCCTTGACTATGAATTCAAACATTAAAATACAGAAAGTCTTGTTATCTGTATTTCACAGATAGATGAGAACACACTCTCAGAGCAGAGGGGCAAGCACACCAATGACCCGTACCCCATTTACAGCGTGATTGATAAGCAGTGTAAATACGACAGACAAAATGCAGGTAAGGCATTGGGTGTGTGTGTGTGTGTGTGTGTGTGTGTGTGTGTGAGTGTGTGTGTGTGTGTGTGTGTCTTTTTATGGTAAAATAGAAATATTACAGGTATTTCTGTTTGTAGATGTTTGGTTTGAGATCACTCCGGATGAGTCCGGTTATTCTCTCACTGGAGCCTTTGTGGATTCCCTCTATTTGGGAAGTCAGTTTAAGAATGGAGCAAAGATAAACGACCAGCCTGAGAATGACATGCTGTACCTACAAGGTAACACACGTGTTAAAACTCTACCCTTGGTACATACTGCACCCTAAACACGCTACATACATGCCTTATATGGAATTGCAGATCAATCCCACATTTTTGGCAACAAGTCACTCGTCCTCACTTACTCTTTTTACACTAATACTGTTACTAGTACTCAGAAGTGGGAACAAATCACTAAGTTGCAAGTAACAAAGTCTCAAGTCAAGTTCCAAGTGAAGATAGTCGAGTCTTGATTCAAGTCCCGAGTCAGTATACGTGAGTTTTGAGTCAAGTCCCAAGTCAACAGTCCTATTCCTAGAGTCCTAAACAAGTCAGTATGCGTTCTTCAGAAAAACTGAAAAAAAAGCTCAGCCAACTAAAAACAACTGCTAGTTTGAACCTCTTTTGGAATCATTAAGAACATCTAGCCTATACAGGGGGTTATGTAATGGGTGTTGTGACTGCTGGAAAGTGTGTGCTCACTGTTCATGGAGGTTTCAAAGAGCATATTTTAGTAAGTTTTGTCAAGTTTTCGCTCTGAAATCTGACCTTTTTCATTTCTATGGGATTTGTACAGGTCTGTGTGCCAGCATGATTGCTGATATGGAAGAGATTCTTAAGACACTATACGACCTGGTTATGAGTATGTACCTTTCTCTGTTTAACCTCCACATTCATCCCTCCTTTACCGAGTAAAAGCTTGTAGTTAATGGGTTGTGATGATACAAAAACATATTTCTTTCAGTTCTCAACAACTGGCCCATGGTCCACCACTCATAAAATATTTTTGGTTTGGAATGAAATTTTTCAGAATTGCTGAATTTTTTGGTAAATTTGACTCTGGGCTTAAGTTATTTGAAAGATACTGCTTTGGGACATTTACCCCCAGGGAGTGTTCAAACTTTTGAATATGCCTATGTCTCTCTCTCTCTTTCTTTGTCTATGACTCTTTCTTGAATTTTTTGTTTTTGGTTAACTAGAAATTCAAGAAACCATCCGAGAAAATCCTACATTACAACCTCCAGCTGCGCAGAAAGGTTGCCAGGTGCTCTTAGCACTTCTGGAACTCAACCTTCATCACTTGAGAAAGGAGGACACTGAAGGTCACATGGAAACCATAAATGAGCTCCTGAAAGGTTGTATTATCCCATGTGTCCCACAAACTGAGGAATTATTGGCCTACTTTTAATTCTGTTTTTAATGATCTGGTTTGACCAACATTTGAAAAGACACACAGTCTAGCCCATAGCCAACCACTCACTTATCATACACTCTTAAAGGTGCTTCAAGGGTCCTTTTAGTGAAAATGGTTCTATATAGAATCATGAACACTTACAGAACCTTTTGCAAGATTAAAGGATTCTTGGCATTATGAAAGGTTCTTTAGATTGGTGGAGAATGTGCTGTAGATGGTTCTGTATTGCACCCAAAAGAGTTCTTCTATTGCCATTGTGTGAAGCTTGTAAAAATAGAGGGTGCTATATAGAACCCTTTTCAAAGATCAACATAGAACCTTTGTTTACTAAAGAACCCTTGGAAGGGTTTTCTGAGTGGCGCAACCATCTAAGCATTGGGCCTATCTTCAGGAGATCATGAGTTCGATTCCTGGTGATGCTACAGCCATCCGTAGCAGGGAGTCCAAGACAGGATAATTGGCCTCACTGTCTCTGGGTGGGTAGTGTGGCCCCCCCTTCTCCTCCCATTACTCAACATGATGCTGGTAGGTGCAGGCGTCTGTTAGCTGACATAACATCTGGCGGTCAGCATTTTCCTCAGAGTGCATTCGGCTGTCCAATGATGTTGCGTGAGTGGCAGTTCAAAAAGAAGCGGTGGCTGGTTTCACAGGTCTTGGATGAAGCCTGTGTTGCCTTCACCCTCCTAGCATTGGTAGCATCGTGTGATTGGGGGAGTCCTAAGTAGTGGGTGGAATTGGAGACGACGTGCACTTGGTTGTGAATACGGGTGAATTATTGAATTATGTTGTAAACTGTAAGCTTCAAGCTAAAACTTAAGGCAACCACAGTCAAGTTGTAACGTGGGGAAGAGAAGAGAGATTTATTAAGGCCAGGGTCATAGAGCCAACATGGAGAGATTGCAGGACAGACATGACAAACAGGAATACATACTAAACACACAAAGGCAGCCGGAAGAATGACGCTAAACAATGTCGAACAATACAAGCACTACAAAGACCAGCAAACAACTAGGGAAAAACACAAGGCTTAAATACAGAGACAACAAGGGTAAATAAGACACAGGTGATAAACGTGGTACAATTAAGGGCAGGATCTGGAAACAAGGAGGCAGGACCAGGAAGGAAGCTAAACAAAAGCCCATGGACAAGACAAACCAAAACAAAAGCCCATGGACAAGACTAAAACCTGGAGGACTGGGAGGGGTCAATCATGACACAAATTACATGTTTAATTTTATAATTGGAAGAGTATTTTTTCTTAGCAACAGTAACTTGGAATATCAACAAGTTTTTGATTAGGAAAGTTTTGCATATGCCTGTATTTCTGTCTCCATGTCTCTTTCATGATCATCTTTGGTTAACTAGAAATGGAAGAAACCATCCAAGAAAATCCTACATCAGAAACACCAGCCATGGAGAAAGGCTTCCAGGAGCTCTTACGGCTTGTAGACCTGAATCATCATCACTTACGAAAGAAGGATACTGAAGGTCACCTGGAAGACCTCAATGAGAGAGGTTGTTTTATCCCGTCAATCCCATAAAGCAAAGAATACATGGCCTGAATTTTAATGGTCATTTAATGACAGTTAATTATTATAATCTATTTTGTGCAAGTATTTGAAAAGACACACCCACACACTGAGAAACTCCCTCTTTATTTAAATATGATGAGCCAGGAAGAAGTGGGATCAGAAGTCCTGAAAACCAGATGACATCAGTAGGGACGATCTCAGAGACAGATGCCGTCACTCTGACTGCCTGCAGTTCTTTCTTGGTCATGTTTAAAGGACAGAGTTTTTGGGACAGTGAGTACAAATTTACCCTCCATGGATGCAGTTTCTAAACACCTGCTGAATGGGCTGGTTCCCTAACCTTCAGCTCATGACTGCCCCAAATGGTCACGTAAACAGCCTACTCTGATTTCTAAGATCAGAGTAAGGCCTTGAAATCCGATTAAGAAATCCAATGAGAGACCTGAATTTTAGCTCAATAATCAGATTTCTCAGTGCTACGAACTCTTATGATTTGGATTTCTCAGCCTGTGCATGTGCAAGAACAAACCACGGCACCTGGAATAAGCAAGCAGTGTTGCCACAAGATAGCAGAAAAACACAATCAGAGCGATGCTGAAACCAAATACATGCTTGACTTAATGAAGGATTTAAATATTTTTCATTGTTTAGATGATGTGTGTTCATATTTTCAGGTAAAGTTGCGCAATGTTTAAAAAAAAAAGCCACAGCAAGTTTGAGATTTACATTACGCTTACATTGCGTTCCTTCTGTGACTTTATCGGTCAGTTGCAAATCAGAAATCTGATTATTGTCTGATTCATGTTGACCTGTTGATCAGGTTGCTGACAAAATCTGACTATCTGCAGTTATTGGATTGTTGAATGTGTTGCATTAAACATCAGGACAGCTAAGGGAGCACACTAGAAGACGTATAATACGCACATTATTAGAAACTGTATTGTGTTTAGAGTTACATTAATATCATCTTTTTAAAAGTGTGGTAGCATTGCTCCACATTTACTGCCAGAAATTTACTACAAAGCATAGAGGATTTCTCTTGTTGACATTTCAGCCATTAGCAGCTTTAACTTTAACTTTTAATTAACTTAGTTAACTTTAGTTAACTTTTTAACAGTTACTGAAATCTAGAATAATGGAATATATTAGAAATGTTGGGCTACATGTCAGCCTTATTTTAACCTAAGATTTTAATGTATATTCTTATGTTAGAGATTTGGATCACCATCATTAGGTCCATAGAGGAAGTTCTGCACTGGATCTGGGGAAAGACGTACAACTACCTCAGTGAAATGTCAGGTGGGAAACAACAACTGAGTTTTTTAATAAAATATATAGCACTGTGCAATCATCTGTGATGATAAGATGTCTTTAGAGAAACATTAATCAATAATTTTATGGAAAACAGTCAGTTCTACTTGCTTTTACTGTATGTTTGTTGTCCAAAAGCCAGGGTCTGTCATTGTGTGGGTTTGGGACATTGCCTTTAGCAAAGTTAACTTAAACTTCTGTAACAGCACAATTAATACTGAAAAGTACATATACTGCCTTCCAGACACCTTTTTCCAAGTCAAAGCAAAATATGCCCACATACCAAAGGCCTGGCTGTGCGAGAGGGTGCAGGTGATGGACTGGTGTGCCTGCAGTCCTGACCTGTCCCCAGTGAGAGTGTGATAAATGCTTTACTGGCCCAGCTTTTTCTGAAATATGTTGCAAGAATCAAAATTGAAACACCAAATATTGAGTCGTGTAGTTTACAATGTGATATAAAATAATGTAGAACTCATTATTTTAATTGAATTAATCCCAACATTTTCTGATTTGGTGTGGTATGTTTTTGGGGTATGTTCTCTACAGGACACATAATTAAATATAGCACATCTCTGGAATTGTTACTGCATGATATATTAACAAAAAAAAACCTAAACATTTGATTTTCATTCATTTAGAGGTCTGTCTGCTTGGACTTAAGTGACAGTTTGTTTAAAAAAACATTTACCTTTCCAGATACAACTATGAAAAAAAGGATAATACTCCATATAATTCATGGGTTATTTAAAGAAGCTGTAGGAAGGCCTGCCTCTATGTATTTTATATTATCTGTGCCATCAGTGAAAGATGTGGACCCCAGTGTCCTCCTGTCAGAGACGAGGGAATATGAAGACACTGCAGCGATACTCAACGCACCCTATGTCTCTGTGCTGAGAAAAGAACGAGACATTGACCTCATCATCTCCCTGGACTTCAGTGAAAAAGATCCTTTTAAGGTAGAACACCGACGCACATGCAGTGAAAGAACTTCACCTATACAATATAATGTCCTAATGCTCAATCAGTTCATATATGACCTAATAACTGGTAAATGATTCTACGGGATGCAAACGCTCAGGAGGCTATAGCGCATATATGGCAATTCAAACCTAAAGCTAGGTGAACTCAGTGTCATGACATCTAATGTAAATAATAAAACACCAAAACAAACTTATATAGTTTAATCCATTTTTTAAAATATGTTATTAGACACAGGGTGATCAGGGCAGCCTATATATATATCTCGCTGTTGTCGGAACAAAACCTTGTATCTCCATTTTTGTCAATTTTCAGTTTTTGACAATTGGAAAGTACATGTTGACCCTTATATTGTGTGTAAATTTCATGAAGGATGGGCCAAAATAAATAGGCAAAAATAAATTTTAAATAATTCTGTAATGCAGGTTTTTTCCTTCTCCTGTAAAGTTACCATTTTGGAGATATGAGCTTTTGTTCTGACAGCAGCTATATATATATATATATATATATATATATATATATATATTAGTGGTTGGTTAGTGTGGTCTCTTTGCCTAGACTGGGGTTCAATCCCCCACCCTGCACTAAACCAATAAGAGTCCTCGGGCAAGACTCCTAACACTGCCTTGGCCTTCCTGTGTAAAATGATCAAATTGTAAGTCGCTTTGGACAAGAGCGTCAGCCAAATGCCATAAATGTAAATATATATTTATATATGTATGTATGTATGTGTGTGTGTGTGTGTGTGTGTGTGTGTGTGTGTACAGGGATTAACCACAGTATGGGCATTTCTTTCAGACGGTGTTTACAGCTGCTGAAATATGTAAAGAACTTCAGATTCCTTTCCCTGAAGTAGTTTTACCTCCTGGAGAAAAGACGAAACCAAAGGACTTCTATGTGTTTAAAGACAACACCGAAGCTCCAACTGTGATTCACATCCCTCTTTTCAATGATATCAACTGCAAAGGTAACTACAGAGTAACAAAAACTTGATAATGTTGCATGTATTTGGCTTCATGGTTATGGTAGTACAGTCTACTGAGTATGTGTGACATAACAAACGTAGCAGAGCTCTAAACAGTACAGGTCTGTTTCCACAGGACAAATTGAGAAGTGGCGCAAAAGATATGCCACTATGAGGATGAGCTACAGTCATAATGATATCAAAGATCTTCTGGAGAAATCTGAATCAAACATCCAAAACAACAAGGAGAACCTGCTTAAGGAGATCAGTTACATCGTTGCACAGAAGAAATCTTTCACCAGTCTTGACTGAATCTTATGTGTGGAGTAAAACACTGCAGGAAACCAAGAAAATGTATGGAACATGAGTCCTTTAGCAAGTTGTATCTGTATGGGTAGTCTTTTATTTATTGTTGATTTATAACCATTTCAGCCTTGTTTTTATTTGTTAGTATGATAGAACCAGAATTATGGGTTCAGTTGTTCATGCTTGCACAGAAACATTAGGGTAAGAAATGTGTTTATATGCTCTATATGTGGCTTGGCAGTCGTGATAAAAGACTGGCAAAAATTTACATTAAGGTTATTAATGTAAATAAAAGTGATGACTTATTATAACAAACCTTATTGCATTAGATAACTTTAAGAATCTTATATTGATAAAGTAATAGTCATATGTAATAAGCTTTAATTAGCCTTATTTATGAATGAATAACAAATGTAGTCGTTCTTTATTATCGGTAACACGAGTGGCAGTAATGAAAATCTTCAATATGAAGAAGATCCATTTTACAACTTGTAACAAAAGAAATCTGGAACCAAAATATTGCTCAGTTAGCATTTATTAACATCGGTTAAGGTGTAATAACAGGTTAATAAATGACAACTAAACTTTAGTTGCTTGATTTAAATTGCTCATTGTTCTATTCAGATTGTTTGTTTGAATCAATGTTTTGCTTGTTACTGCTGACTTTTCCAATAATCTTGTCCAGTCCTCACCCCTTCCCTCTGTCTCCTTAGCAGTCACTCTTAGGATTCACTCTTTGTTCATACAGCAGGTAAAAGTGATCAAATCTGATCTTTTTCTTCATATGTGGCACACATGTAAACAGCGAATCTCACATTTTCAGTTCCAATTTGACAAGCTTCCATGTGGTACTGAAATCCGATGCATGTCCGCAATGCGACTAATCTGACAGATTAGAATTCACATTTTTACATCAGTCCAACGTGACATTTTTCATAATTTCATGCTGCTGAGACTCATAAACCTTTGGGCTGATGTTTTTATACTAAAACCAGGGCTCTCAAGTTTTTAAGTTTGGTGGGAGTGAGATTTATTTTGGGGGGGTGGGGGGGTGGGTGGGTCACCCATCGACCCAACGGCCCATTGACCCTCCAAGTGTGTTCAACTTAAAAGAGAACAAGTTTGATTTGATCAAATTTCACAGTTTATTCTATGACATATAATTAAAAGTACAAACAGGTACAAGTACAAGCAAGAAATATGTGGCATGCAGATCACATTTGAAAGATAATGTGAACAGCCAAACAAACAAAAACAAAAATCAGATTTGGTGAGAAAATCAGATCTAGGCCAATTTTACCTGCTGTGTAAATGTAGCCTTAGAAAAAAACACGTTTGCTTCAAATAACATAATACGCTTGACTGACTTTATGTTACCTTAATTCTGGGGTCTGAACAAGTTGACAAAATTAAATAGCTCTAGAGGGCTAGAGACTGAAAAAGACTTGCAGATTCCCGCAAGACGGGCCACAGTAACTTGTGGGGCGGGCGGGAAACCTGCCCACTGCAGGCGGGAGCGGGTGAAAGCAGACATTAAGAGAAATCACACAAATAAATGAATAGCCTAAATAACGTACAACAATCAGTAAATCATATATGTAAACAGTATGAAATGATCACAGTAAAGCAATTCAAATGAATGCAGTCATTCATTTGAATTTCTACAAATACTCATAGGCCTGCTTCACACATACTGTATCTGAATGGCATGAGCAACATGGAAAGTCTTGATTTTCGTTTTGGTGGAGTACTTAAAGAACAGACCCTGCCCCATTTTATCCATGTCCCCCATGTAGGTCTCACAGCAAAACAGATGTTTTTGAGTGGGACAAATATTTGTGACTTTGGGCAGGAGCGGGACTCCTGCACAGACCTCCAACCTGAACACAACCAGATCTCTTTAGTTTTTGTTTCATGAATATTTCACTGAATAGCAATTTGATATGAATGTGCAGAAAGGACCTCATTTTCAAAAATTACTTTTCAAAAAGTTTGTTTTCTTTTTTAAACTGAATAAAGGGCACTATAATAAGATTCAATAATAAAACCGTTTAAAATACATTTGGATATATGCAAAAACTAACTATTCACCACAAAGACAGAATTTAATTCTGAAAAATGACATTTGGAACACTCTAGAATTCGCCTGACGTTGTGTGGATAACATTGGACACCCCAGGTCTTTGATTTTTTGGTGTTACAGTCTCAATTTGTTGTAGATTGACACTTGATGGTGTAGGGATTTAGGTATGATTGGTTTGTGTTGAACGTCATGTTCTGGTAGACTGAATCTGATTGGTCAGTTCCTGAGTCCAGGCACTGATTGATTGGAGGCATGCTGATCTCCTTCCAGTTTCTTGAAGGATAATTTATAGAATCACCATCATCCTGCAAACAGAGTGACACACACAGGAGAAATTAACTCAAACCTTAGTCTTCGTATCATGTTCATTTATTCATTCTCTGGCACTAAAGATCTACTGCTGTAGAGATTTTAGGTTAAACACACCTGGATCTAATATTCAGATGCTCCTGAAGTCCTTGATTATCTGGATCAGGAGTGTTAGATTAAAGTTGTACTTTCCAGAGCAGTACATCACCAAGAATAGGGTTGGACAGCTCTGTATTAAACCTACAAAAAATTAATGCTAAAAATACTTAAAATAAAGTTTAACTGCTTGCATAATTAATTTTATGAATATATATTTTTCTTCCCACTGTCCCCTTTGAGGGCTGCAGTGTACAGTTCTCAATATTGTATTACTTTAATATGAAGGAGAATTAAACATTTTATTAAACACAATTTTGGATATTTTATATGCATATTTTATGTTATGCCCAATAAGAGTCCTTGGGCAAGACTCCTAACACCACTTTGGCCTACCTATGTAAAATGATCAAATTGTAAGTCGCTCTGGATAACAGCGTCAGCCAAATGCCATAAATGTAAATGTAAATGTTGGTTGTGGTTTGTAAAATATGGATAAGAGCACCTTCCAAATGCCACAGCTTTAAATCAAATGATTTTTGTCCAGCTGGAATATATCAAACATTTACTCTGTAGCCTAACAGAGCAGTGCTGAATGCTACTGACTTACACTTGTACATTTTAAAACCATTCATATTTGGTTATATTGAGAAGTTGATATAAGAGTCTTTTCACTCACTGTGTTCTGTGTTCTCCTCTCAGTATTTATGTACACAGACTCTGTAGAAAAACTGGATGTTAATCAAAGGACTGTATTTCACAAGACTTCACTGGCGAAACCTTTCATAACCGGGATCTAATTTATACTCCTATTACATAATTGTGAACTGTGTTCATGGGTGCGTATGCAGTACCTTGTGTCTTATTGTTTCTCCGTTTGTAGAAGATCAGTGCTGATCCGCCGATCACTACAATAAACAGCAGAGTGACGCAGACACACAAAATGATGACAAAGGAACCTGTAGACGAGGCAAAGAAAAGAATAGTAATCATATTCAAGACATATTCAGAGCACTTTCAGAGGGAATACAGTCCAGCCAAAAACATGCCGTCAATGTTAATGGAAATACGGCAGAGAACAATCAATCATGGTTACCATGTTATTTAACTTTAGTTACTGTATTAGTTCATTGGTCTGCCCATTCTGTAAATGCAATTTATTTACAATTCCTTCCCATAATCCTTTATTACTAACAAAGCAAAATGAATTACTCATTAAAATGATAATTACTATATTTATTCACAAGTTGTTGGCATATAATATGTATGCAGTCTCACACATTACATATGAATTAAAGTACATACAAAAGTCTATATTGCTATATTGTAACATCTGACCAGACTGACCTGTGATTTCTCTCTTCTCTGCTGTTGATTTCACATAGAAAAACAGAAAAAGAGGTAAGTGTAATGGTGTACGTTTACATTTCCATAACTAGAGTTAAAACATTCTTTGGAGAATTATCAAGGTACGTTATGCTAGACAATTAAAATGCTCTTTTTGTCATTAGTAAAAAACAATTCTTACAAAAAAAAATTCATATATGCACTGTAACACTGAGTTGTTGAGTGTTGAAAATGGTCAACATCAAGTACAAACATGTGTTTTTATGTTCTGAGGGTCTTTACAGTTAAAAATAAGAGAATGCACCTTCAATGCTGAGTCTGATGTTGATGGACTGCTGGTTGTTGATTGAACATCTGTATGTTCCCTGGTCTTGTTCAGTCAGGTTGGAGATCAGTAGAGAGAGATTTGCTGGAAGGTTCTTATTAAACATCTGGACTCTACCTGTGTAGTTTGCCATCTCATTGGATACCTCAATCCCTCCTGAGTCTACACGCCCCCATTTCACACTTACAGGTTTGGTGTGTTGGTCTGTGCAGGAGCAGGGCAGGAGAACAGACTGTCCTGGAGATCTGATCAACAGTTTCTCCTGAGTCTCTGACAGTGTGCAGCCTGTAAGAATTTAAAGAAGTGTTTCTGTTCTTTACTACTGCATTATCTGTTTGAGTCTGTTTTTGGGCCTGCATATTTAAAACAGAACTGAGCAGTGACAGCTGTGGGCACCTCACTGAAGGGCTCACACGCTGCTTTCTGCTCAGTCTTGGTTCATGCTGACATGTGCACATCACTCAGTAACCAGTAAACCAGGAAATATTCAGAAAGTAATCTTTATGTTTTAGAATCTCTCCAGTCAGAGTGTGTTTTTATAAGATCTATAGTTAGTATTGCTGCTGTGCGCTGAAGTGGTATGTGGCATAGCATGTGGTCCTGCAACATGATGGTCAAGGGTACAATCTTTGTCAAGACTTACAAAATTCTTTGTTTTTTTTTCGTTCTCTTTTGAGTCATTTGTTGTTTCTAGATCTTATGTTGTTCCCTAGTACTTATGTCCTAATTTTCCTTTTATTCTTGTTTCTCTTGTTAAATCTCTACTGCTCTGCACTTGAGACTGGCCTCTAGTGTCTGACTAGTGGTTTGCCCTTAGTGTTAGTTTATGAGCTATAAGGTTGAGTTCCATCCTCACACCTGTTTCATTACATCTATTATACATGTTTATATTTTTATTATGTTCTTATTTTTGTTACTGTATGTTATATTTGTAAGTTTTGGTTTTATTTTTGAACTGTAAAGTATGTCTGAAAGTGTTCTATAAAAAAAGCTTTTTATAAAATAATGATTTTTGTTATTTTGCAATGTTTAACAATAGAGGTTGCTGTGAAACCACTGATCTGTCATCTTGTTACCATGTGAACATCTGAGACTACAGTAACTAGTTCACAAATTCATGAAATGTTCAAAAATCAAAGAGAGAGTAAATAAAATAATTGCATCTGAGATCATGTTTGATGTGCGTGACATCAGTTATACACAAGTTCAAATAAATGTTCTGGTATCCAAAACATCTTCATAGCTTCACTGGAGTGCTGATGAATTTGTGAGTTTCAATAATACCAGAGTATGATCTGGTAAAGATACACAAGAACTTTGAAGGTCTGGATCAGTTTACCGTTAATGTTAAGTGTGATGTTGATGGATTGTTTGTTGTTGATTGAACATCTGTATGTTCCCTGGTCTTGTTCAGTCAGGTTGGAGATCAGTAGAGAGAGATTTGCTGGAAGGTTCTTATTAAACATCTGGACTCTGCTGGTGTAGAGCTCCATCTCATTGGATACCTCAGTCCCTCCTGAGTCTACACGCTCCCATTTCACACTTACAGGTTTGGTGTATTGGTCAGTGCAGGAGCAGGGCAGGAGAACAGAATCTCCTGGAGATCTAATAATCAGTTTCTCCTCAGTCTCTGAGAGTGTACAGCCTGCAGGAACATAAAGCATGCTGTAATTATGATTATTTACATAACTTCTGTTTTACTTTGTGCATTATGTCTTAAAGATGCACTCTGACCAAAATGACAAATGTAAACATTGATTAATTGAACCATTGATCATCCTTCGTGAACATGCCTTTTCACTTCATACATTAGGGCTTCATGAGCTTCTAATGTGGGCTTTTCTTTTTTTATACATGGGAAAACCACTTCTGATGGTGTATGTTAAAGGTGGGAGGATTGTTTGAAAAGTGCATGGATACTTGAGGGTGGGCTGTTTGAAATTGTGTGTGTGTGTGTGTGTGTGTGTATACATATATAATATAATTTTTTAAATCCTTGTTTTTATGAGATACTATGTTACCAATCAGAATTATTTCATAGTGGGGACAATCCCAACTGTTCTTTTACATATTTGCATGCTGGGTATTGTAGTGAAAGAATACTTAAGGTTGAAAACACAAATGCCCATTTGCACATTTTTATGTTTATTTTTGCTGCCACAAGTAATATGCTTTAATATGCTCAGTTGTGCCACCATTTGTTTTAGCTTTAGTGTTTGAATTAGACATAGTGATGTTTTCTTTACAGATGTATGAATGTGAGAGAGACAGAATTCAGCAGTTTACCTTTAACAGTGAGGCTGAAGTTCCTGTACTGATTCTGGTTTATCCAGCATGAATATGTTCCTCCGTCCTCTTCAGTCAGGTCTGAGATCAGTACAGAGAACTTTCCTGTAGAGCTCTGGTTAAATGTCTGAACTCGGCCGCTGTAGCGCTGAAGGAGATCTTCACGGTTTGGTGTTCTCCACTGAACTCCCACAGGTCTGTCCTGCTGGTCAGTGCAGGTGCAGGACAGAAGAACAGACTCCCCTGAGGATCTACTGACTGGAACAGTCTGTTTATTCTCTGACAGAGTGCAGCCTGAAACAACAACACACCCTTTTCAACTGACCATAAACACAGTGTTTATGTAAAAATAAGCAATGTAGAAAATGTACCACATCAGAGCCACATCACACTCTTCACTGAGGCTACTGTGCAGAACTGCTACTGGGCACTAATGCTGACCAGCTGAGCGTTTAACTCCACCAACAAACATCTGTCTCTCCACAGAAGAGCACGGCTTCATAAAAGTAGTAAATGTGTCCGATTTTAAACGACTTTTTCTGTTTTCAGAGATTTTATTATCTACATTGTGTTCAGTGATAAAAACACTTTCCAGCTGTTTAATCACAGCAGTCACATCTGCACCAGCATCACATTCCACAGCTCCAGCTACTGTTACTGTTCTCTTCAGTCTTACAGAGAGAAGTGTGTTGAGTTAGTGTGATCAATATTGAAACTATGTAATAGTTTGACCAACTGACCTGTGACCTCTAGCTGGACAGATTGCATGTCTTTCTCATCAGCTCTGCAGGTGTAGAGTCCAGAGTCCTCTTTAGTCAGATCTGAGATGAGGAGAGAGAAATTTCTGGAATGGTTCTGGTTGAACATCCAGACTCTGCCTCTGTAGGATTCTGTATCATTAGACACTGCAGTCTGATCTTTAGTCCATGTGACTCTGTCAGGGTTGATCTTCTGTTCTCCAGGACAGGGACATGGCAGCAGAACAGACTCTCCTGGAGATCTGGAGAACGTTCTACTCCACTGATCCAGCACAGCACAGCCTGCAGACCCACAAACACAAATAAACACATCAACACCATCTCTGAACACTTCTCTATACAATTCTCTGTCAACTTTACCATATATATATATATATATATATATATATATATATGCGCACAGCTGCCCACTTCACAGTAGCTAGACTCTTTCTCTTTCCATAGTGCAGCAAACATCCATGTCTTTGACACATTTCCATTAACAATAAAGGAGTTCCTTGCACTGCACTGATGGACTTGTGGTCATCAGTTACAGTGGCTCAGCGAGAAGTGGTACCTGCTGTGTTTGAGCAAGAAGGCATGGTGGTTCATGCACTGTGACAGGTGAGCTAGCACCAATTTTGGAGAGGGGATGGCTAATGCTGACAGTTGAAAGGCGAGAAGATACATCATTTAGTCAGGATAGGTGAAGTCTAAACCTGCATTCTTGGCCCAGACTTTGAGAGAAGCAATGCATGAAAAATAAAGAGTGCCATGCTGAGTTGTAGAGGTCGCCATCTAGTGGTGATGAAGCCGGTTGCCCAGGAGGACCCAGAGTTGTGTACCTTTCCAGTGGAGTGAATGGGAAAGGACTCTGCACCAGTTGTGCACCCCACTTCAGTCCTTAGCTTACCAAAAAAGGCATACATTCAAGACATAAAAAATATAAGACCAGCTTATACGGAGCAGACATCTGAACGGAGCTGGACTGGAGTGATTACAAAATGCTACATGTGTGCAGCTACATGTTAGTCAAATGTTCTGCATAGAGGAATATGACTCCACCAGCTCAGGTGCAAAATCTAAACTGATTATCTAAGATCCACTCAAGGTGCAATATTATGTTGCTTTTATAAATAAAAGGTTCCAAAATACATGATTAATTGAAATGTTTCTTCTCAATCCCAACTACCATCAAAAGGAACCCTGGTTAAGCCTCTATAAGGTTTACCTCTGACGTAGAGAGTGACGGCTCTGTTATAGTTCCCGTTGTTCCCACACAGATACGCTCCTTCATCTTCCTCAGTGAGGTGGGAGATGATTAGAGCTACAGTTCCTGGTTTATTCTGATTCAGTATCTGAACTCTGCCTCTGTAGCGCCGATTCTGACTGCCGTCCTCTGGAAACACTGAGTGATCAGCTCTGTAGTCGCCTGGTGTGAACTTTCTCTTAAATCCCCACTGAACTGTCTGAGGATCTTCCTTTGTTTGTTGTGTGCAGGAGCACAGCAGCTCCACAGAATCTCCAGCAGATCTGGTGATGGTGTCTCCCAAACCTCGCTCTACAGTGCAGCCTGCAGAAACACCACATCAACAAGAACTTACATTACACTCAGAACATATGAACACTCATGATCTCTGAACACACTGCAGGGTTTTAGCTCTGATTTCACTCTCTTGACAACTTTGCATGGACTGGTGTGAAAATAGCTCCTCAGAGATTCAGCTGAAACTGATGGTTAGAACAGACTGATCTCTTAGTCCAGTGCTGTTCACAGAGACACAAGACAGGAAGGTGTTTTAAGTAGTAATAAGTTAAGATCTGACATGTGTTCTCTAATCTTGAGTTAGGAAATCCTAAAATACTCTAATTCGATTAACTGTTACAAAGGTTACCAAGCTACTTAACAATTTGCTCACAGCTGAAGTGAAAACATGTAATCAAAATAACATCAACAATGTGAACAGTGTGACCTACTGTTAATGATGTAAAAAGCTCAGTCATGGACAAAGCACACAAACCATGAACTCGAGTTAAAGTAGAGATACCGAAGGTAAAATATTACTCCAGTAAAAGTAGATGTTCTCTCTTTAATAAACCTCAACTTGAGTGAAATACAAAAGTATTTGCATCCAAATGTACTTAAGTATCAAAGGGAAAGGACTAATCAACTTAATTCAGCTTAGTTCCAAGTTTAAGTTTAATAAAACCTGGCTTTAAACTCAGGATCACAGATGAGCTGCTTTACTATGTTGATCTTTAGGCGTCTGTTCATAAACATAAACCAGCCCAAACTCATTTACTATAAAATGAAATGGTGTTTGTAGAAATTCAGAAAAAAGCCGCGTCAGTCTCGACTGCATATGTGGACATATTTCTATATTGAGCTCTATTTACACAAAGTTAGGTTAGTTCATCATTTATGTTGAACAGACTCTCCCAAAGTTTTACGCTGCTGCGCTGATGTTGAACCGCGTGCTACACTGGGTCGGTATGACCAACAGGTCAAAACCAGCTCTAAACAAAGTGACCGCTGGGCCCTGATTGGCGCTCTGGCTTAGCGCTTCTTTCGTTTTGACATGTTACGTTTTTATACACACAGAAACCAAAAACGAATGATAGATTTCTCAAAATGTAGGAGGAAAAAGTCGGATATTAGACTCTGAAATGTAGTGGAGTGAAAGGAAAAAGTCACCCAGAACGGAGAAACTTCAGTACAGATACACGGAAAAATACTTAAGTACAGTAATCAAAACAAAATTAAAGTGAGATGAAATGGAAGGTGGAAAAATTAACAATATTGTGAGTGCGCCCTCTGCTGTTTAACAGGGCAAGTTTCCATTTCCCAAACTTTAACCAGTGTGTGTGAGCTGCACTAAGGCTATTTACCACAGATTGCCACAGCACTCCCTAATGTAGAATATAACCAGAATATAACAAGTATGTCCTCAAGAAACAGCCTGCTGCCCATTCGCTGAAAACATGCCATAATTAACACAACACTGCTCTCTGATCTATTTTCAAACGCACAATTGTAACCAGAGACAACCAAAATAAAACAACTTTGAACTAACAGGAAATCAATGTAACAGCTAAGCTGAGTACTTTAGATATTACAATCAACCAAAAACTCATGCAAAAAGCACCTGGTTCACTCTCTAACATCTACACTTCTATTTACTTTCTTAAGTAGATCAGGGCTGCCCAGGCTATTAGGACGTTTAATTTGGCCCAACAGAAATAGAGAACAAACTTTTTTATATACAAAATTATGATCTCCAGGTATTTGGAAAAGACAAACAATAATAAACAAATGTATTTGAGTAGCAGTATGTAGACCTATATCATATATTCATTTTGTTTTTCCAACTTCATACTCTGACTTTAATATATTAACACACGGCCTCTTCAGTGATGCTTCATATAATAACCCTGTACAGCTTATAACTTATATACGGAATAACAGCAGACCTTAAAATCAGATTCATTGGTTTGTGGAACTGTGTATTACCTCAATATATTTCAAATTTCTACACAAAGTCAGTTAACATATTTTGTACTTGTCTATAGAACATATCATGTGTGAGGACACTATTGTACTATGCATATACACAGTTGTAAAAGCAATAAACAATAACTGTAATCTATACTTTTTGAAAGCTATGTGGGTGCTTTTTCGTGGGCTATGCTTTTGATTGCAGAGTAAATTATTTGAATGTAGAAGTATTCTGCATTTTTAACAGATTAACAAGGAGAAACAAAACTAAAATAGTGATTTTTCAATACCCCTTTAACTTATATTAATGTAATATTTTGTGTACTTATTACTCTTGTTCTTATTGTTGTAAAAGTTAATAAAATGATACCGTCGTTAAAAATGCATCAACTGTAAGATAGTAATTGTAAAAAAAACACATTTTAAAAACATTAAGGGTTAATTTCTATAAAAAGGTATTTAAAAGCACTGAATTAGATTTTTTACAGTTTTGCAGCAGTGCTGTATTACAAAATAAGTGCATAAGAATCTTCCCTCATACTACCACCATGTTGAAGGCATGGTCTGAAAACAGTAAATTTTCACTGATTCCAGCTTTTCTAATGCAGCAAACATTTAAAGGGGAATTCCACATTTTTCTAATGTCATTGCAATGTAAACAAAGTCAATTAGTGGTTTCATAACATTTGTTCTGAACCGTTTTCTGACTGTAGTATGTACTAATGTTTGTAATGTTTAAAGGTTTATAAAATAATATACAATATATATTAAAATAAATAATACCATCATGCATCCTACATAGAACAGAAAATACATAATTGAAAAAAAAAACTTACTAGAATTTTTGCTTTAAATAATGTCACATTTTAAAATTCCCTTAAAAAAAATCTAAAAGATTTATTTAATCTAGGTAAAATTTAAAAATTAGGTAAAATTTTAAAATGCATATTATGCATCCTACATCTTGAGACATCTTGGGATGTTATTATAGCCAAGTCATCTTAAGATCCATGTCTATAGACATGTCTTAAAGACAAGTCTTCATTTCTTAAGACATGCCTCAAGATGTCTTAAGCCGTCTTCACAATTTATCTTAAGACATGTCTTAAGACATCCCAAGACATGGTAATGGCTGGGTATGTACCACACATATGTTTGAAATCCCACAACATAGCTGCATGGCGATCATATTTTGACGTGGAGTGAATTCATGTCTCACTCAAATTCAGTGTTTTGCCTTAATTTCACCTTAATTTTTTAAGGATGTAGTTATTTGGTGTCGAGTCACCGTAAAAATATAGAAAACTTAACTTAAAGTGAGAGAAAACCAATCATTTTTTGCTTATATAAGATCAAGTTATATTAGAAATTTCATTCGGGTTTTTGTTCTAACTGTAGTACTGAGACATTAGTACATGCTGTCATTGCGCTTAGGCTCAACGTTGGTGCATATAATTTTTCCATTCTGGTCTTATTGGATCTTGCGCTTGATACCATTGGTCACAAGATTCTAATCCAGTGTCTTAAAGACTATGAAGGCTTCTAAGGCAGTTTTATTCCCTGTGGAGCCCCACAGGGTTCAGTTTTAGGGTCTTTGCACTCTGTGTACATGTTACCTCTAGGTAAGATACAAACTTTCATAGCTATCCTTCTGGTAATCAAGACTCTGTAGATAGGCTGACCAGCCACATGTCAGATATTTCTTAGTGAATGTCAAAAAAGTTTCTAATAGTAAATCCAGAAAAAAAAACAGAAATATTGTTTGCTGGTACTAAAACAGCACTGAAGGTCAGCTCTTCATCTTCATGTACCAAACCTATGTATGAAAGTATGAAATCTGGGTGTGATCTTGGGCTCTGAGCTCTGTTTTATCCGCCTGTAAATGCGGTCACTAAAGTAACTTTTTATCATTTGTAAAATATCACTAAAGGTCAGCCTTTTATGTCTCAGAGCGATGCAGAG
This sequence comes from Pygocentrus nattereri, assembly GCF_015220715.1. NCBI lineage: Eukaryota > Metazoa > Chordata > Actinopteri > Characiformes > Serrasalmidae > Pygocentrus > Pygocentrus nattereri. Next base: position 4,028,563 of record NC_051219.1, read on the forward strand.
GAACATGCTCATGCATTCAGTATTTGCAGTAATGTACTTTTTACTAGGTGCCTTAAGAAAACAATACATCCCTTACAAGTTGGACAAAATGCGGCTGCATGAATCCTAAAATTAAACAGAGAGATCACATCACTCCTGTTATGAAAAAAACCTGCATTGGTTGCCTTTATCGCTCCAGATAGATTTTAAGGTTCTGCTACAAGTTCTTAAGGCTCTAAATAACACAGCACCTGCTTTTATAACAGAAAATCTATCTGTTTATGTTCTAGCACATATTAGATCTGCAGGCACTGATCTTCTGCAAACACCTTCTGTAAAATACAGAAAATTTGGAGACTCACTCTGTTGCTTCTAAACTGTGAAACGCAATTTCCCTTTTACAGACAGTCAAGCTCAGTTCATATGTTTAAGGTACATTTTAAGGTATCTCTCTTTAATTTAGCATTTCGATAAAACATCTTGTGGTATTTATCTTTTTAATTTGATGTGTCATTGTTTTACACCTAATTTCTAAAGCACTTTCAGCTGATTATTATTATCATTATTGTTGTTGTTGTTGTTGTTGTTATTGTTGTTGTTGTTCTGGTAAACCAGCTTTGAACAGTTTCAGGCAAGAACACAGTCAATCCTTAGAAAAGGAGGTCAGACAGAGAGGAGAGCGAGCCGATAAAGACATGATGATAACAGTATATCTAGAACCTGAACTCTTCTACAGTTCACTACAGTGAAGCAGAGATACACATGAAGAACTCACACAGACGTGTGGACTCACCTGAAGATTCCTGCAGCACAGAGTAGAGCAGAAACACCCAGAGCCACATCTTTACTGAGAGAACACCGCTGTTCATCTCTCTTTTTCTCTCCCCCTAAGCCCCCCCCCATCTGTTTCAGCAATGTCTCTTCTGAGTGAGTTAAAAGAGACACAGGTATTTTTAGTCTCCAGCTCACTGACCACATCCTGGAAATAACTATTACTTCTCTTTCTGCTGAGAGGCTCCAAATAATTTTGCTCATCAAAATGCTTCACTGGACACACCCATACTGATCAATGAACAGATATTATTTTTTTGTGTTTACTGCCCATATGCTGTAACATTTAATGGTCAATGACTGTTTTTAAGGGTTGAATGCTTGTAAAGAAACCAAACATAAATAAACCGAATATTGGATAGCAGATTATATGCTGTCACGAGCTGTCATGACAGATTATATCTATTAATAAAGTAGTCATGGTACACCACACTTCATTCTGGATATCGCCCTGTTTTAGACAGCTCCCCCTGGTGGTGACCCCATAGGGTCATAACACACTCAAAACAAATTCCACACATTAAAAGTTTGATTCACTCAGAAATAGAAGAGTGAGTATACAGAGTGGTCTGCCTTGTTGTTTGGGGATTCCCGAGACCCTAGTGTTGTGGGGGTGACATAAAATGAGTCCAAAATTAACCAATTTTCTCTGAGACTGTTTTTCTAACTCAGTACTCTGAAAGTAAGCAGAGTTTTCACCCCAACAAAGTCCACAAAAATCTTGTCATTAGTAAAACTCGTTTACAGATTAGGAAATGTGTTATATGTAGGTCAATTTGACCACGAAGAGTTCAAATGCTTAAATCAGAGAAAACAACAAATTTGAATCAACTACTGGTTCATCCAAAAACTTGTCAAACAGGTAAACTAACCATGTTCAGATTTTCAGTCTTTAAAATATACACATATATCTGGCATAATTGACTTCCGGTTTCTAGTTGGTTTCAAGGCTTGACGGAGACATGCTGCTGCTGTTGTAGTGTCATGAGGCTCAGCCTGACTCTGGCTCGCTCCAAAGCTGGCTCTAATCTAGGAAGATGCTCTCTCCTCTCTTTTGGAGGCTTCACAATGGCCTGACCCAGCTGTTTCAGGAAAATCCTCCTTCATTTTGTGAAGGTCAGACCCAAGTGTGGCAAAATATACAAGTAGAAAAGTCACACAAATCAGACAAAGCGGACAAGATACAAACGTGGGGCAAAAAGGCAAAGTGGAACAGAGAAGATGCGTCCAAAGCAGCGAAAAGACCTTAGCAGCGGGGGAAAGTCTCACACTGCAACCGCACACAGGAGGCCAGCACAGGAAGGCTGTAGATGTTCACCACAAAGGGTGATGTCACATTGTTGCATGTGACATCACATTGTTGCATGTGGCATGTAGGAGAGGCTATTGTGAAAATCTGACTTATTTGTGTTGCTCTTAAAGTCATCACAATGTCCAGTTCACGCAGCTGTTTGCTACTGCTGAATAGAACTTAGCACATACTTTGCACAGTTGTTTTGTCTGCATTTACATTACAGCAAAGTGAGGAACAATAAAAAGTTGGGCCTTTTCAACTTTATGCAAACAAGAAGTGAGTTTTGGTGACAGTCATTTTGATGGTAAAAAGTGTGCTGCAGTGCATTATGTCAACGTTTAAAACTTCAGAATTGAAGAGAAATTAGTGGGTTTTTACATTTGTTCACATTAAAAAAATATATACACGTGATGCCTTTTCTCACCTGTTTTATCAGACCATAGATCTAGACTAGACCTCTGCCCACAGCTGAACTCACGCACATTCTATCAACACACCCATAAGACCAGCAGTCAGTGGGGTGAGAGTTTCACTTCTATCTTTATTTAACCTTGTCATCAAGCCTCTACTGTCTTCAGGTTCATACTGTGTTTATCAACTGTCAAATAATAGCATGTCCACATATAAACTAATAAATACAGTGAGACAATATAAAGCTATTTCTTTTAGTTTCAGATAAGAACGCAGTCATTCTGTGGTATTAAAAAGCAGAAGAGAGGCTAAAGGCTCTTTGGTCCAGCAGTGATGATTCCTGCAGTGGAGCAGAAACACACAGAGCCACATCTTTACTGAGAGAACGCCACTGTTCATCTCTCTTTTTCTCTCCACCTAAGCCCCCCCCATCTGTATAAGAGACACAGGTATTTTTAGTCTCCAGCTCACTGACCACATCCTGGAAAAACTACTACTTCTCTTCCTGCTGAGAGGCTCCAAATAATTTTGCTCATCAAAATGCTTCACTGGACACACCCATACTGATCAATGATCAGATATTATTTTTTTGTGTTTACTGCCCATATGCTGTAACATTTAATGGTCAATGACTGTTTTTAAGGGTTGAATGCTTGTAAAGAAACCAAACACAAATAAACCGAATATTGGATAGCAGATTATATGCTGTCATGAGCTGTCATGACAGATAATATCTATTAATAAAGTAGTCATGGTACACCACACTTCATTCTGGATATCGCCCTGTTTTAGACAGCTCCCCCTGGTGGTGACCCCATAGGGTCATAACACACTCAAAACAAATTCCACACATTAAAAGTTTGATTCACTCAGAAATAGAAGAGTGAGTATACAGAGTGGTCTGCCTTGTTGTTTGGGGATTCCCGAGACCCTAGTGTTGTGGGGGTGACATAAAATGAGTCCAAAATTAACCAATTTTCTCTGAGACTGTTTTTCTAACTCAGTACTCTGAAAGTAAGCAGAGTTTTCACCCCAACAAAGTCCACAAAAATCTTGTCATTAGTAAAACTCGTTTACAGATTAGGAAATGTGTTATATGTAGGTCAATTTCACCCCGAAGAGTTCAAATGCTTAAATCGGAGAAAACAACAAATTTGAATCAACTACTGGTTCATCCAAAAACTTGTCAAACAGGTAAACTAACCATGTTCAGATTTTCAGTCTTTAAAATATACACATATACCTGGCATAATTGACTTCCGGTTTCTAGTTGGTTTCAAGGCTTGACGGAGACATGCTGCTGCTGTTGTAGTGTCATGAGGCTCAGCCTGACTCTGGCTCACTCCAAAGCTGGCTCTCATCTAGGAAGATGCTCTCTCCTCTCTTTTGGAGGCTTCACAATGGCCTGACCCAGCTGTTTCAGGAAAATCCTCCTTCAGTTTGTGAAGGTCAGATCCAAGTGTGGCAAAATATACAAGTAGAAAAGTCACACAAATCAGACAAAGCAGACTAGATACAAACGTGGGGCAAAAAGGCAAAGTGGAACAGAGAAGATGCGTCCAAAGCAGCGAAAAGACCTTAGCAGTGGGGGAAAGTCTCACACTGCAACCGCACACAGGAGGCCAGCACAGGAAGGCTGTAGATGTTCACCACAAAGGGTGATGTCACATTGTTCAGGTCCCCAGTGCAGCCTCATAGCCACAATGCAGCGTGACTCAAGCGGTTGGTCCAGGCTACATAATTACTGAGATGTAGTGTCACACAACACACACCGGTAGATACACGTGACAGTGACTTTGTCCAAATTAACTACCTCACCTGAGGTTTTTTGTCTTCGCTGTTGCTCACAGCTGCATTTTATGCACATTTTATGCACACTTTTGGGGCAGTGGTGTTAACTGCTGTGTGTGTGTGTGTGTGTGTGTGTGTGTGTGTGTGTGTGTGTGTGTGTGTGTGTGTGTGTGTGAAACTAAATACACATGGAAATCTACTGATTTAATCATGCAGTCTAGCTGGGGTCTCTGAGACCCCAAACAAAAGTTTCTCTTGGGGGTGTTTGGAACCCAATATCAGTATAAAAATGTGTTTATTTGCAGTTTCTATAAAATTAGGAAAAGTCATGAAGTATCACGCTGATTATTAAAGGCTAGGTATGTTTTGTGAGCTGTTAAAGAGGCTGTGGGGTCTCAGGCACCCCAAACAGACCAAGCGGTTAAGTGTCTGTAATAAGTCTGTAGTTATATATTAATAATGCAATAATGCTACTAGAACTGCTGGGGAGGTATTCGCTGTTACAGATGGATTATGATTCTTAGTGACTCTCAATATAAAGTGAGACTCATTTTAAAGTCCAACAACCCTGTTGGTTGATTTACTGAAAGTTGAAGTATCTCCACCGAGCCAGTTTAATGCCGTTATCATCCCTGTTCTCTCGTTCTTCACCCACTGCAGTGCACAGTCAGAATGTTCACTCCTCACTCACACCGGAAGACCGAGCTGTTGCATGCGTACAGGGGCAAACATCACTTTATCATCTCACCATCGCTCCAGGGCTGAAGTGAATGCCCGCTGCTAGTACATTTGTGGGTGGAGCTTCAGTAGGTCCATTTTGGCTGTGCTCCTCATGCAGGCTTTCTGTTTACGTTAGAAAGACTGAATGACTGAAGCCACGTTCTTAATGTAATGTGGTGTCCACCACAGGCCGCTGTGTTGTGAGGAAACTAGGAGGGTGGGTCCTCCTTCATTACCCCCCTTGATTTCTTGTTGGGGTACTGCTGGGCATTCCCTGGCCTCTATTGAAAGGCCTGTTATGAAATAAAAGAGCATTTGCTCATGCGTGCAATGTTGTGCATGTCTTCTTTTGCACCACCACTACAATAATTTTTTACTGTTTATGTAACATTTATTACTATTACAATGACCTACTTCATACTTAACAAATCATGTATTAACCCAAAATTCAATTGCTGCTTATTCATAAAGTAACAGGTAGGTATAAATGCATGAACTAGCAGGTGCCGTCCATCTAACAGGAGCACTCCACAACAATCTGTCGGTCACTTGAAAGGCCTATGGCTAGCTTTTTAGACTTTTCAGTCCTATATATATATATATATATATATATATATATATACTGTATATATATATGTGTGTGTGTGTGTGTGTGTGTGTGTACATACAGATTTTGTAGAGTGTCTGTGGGATTTTTGTATCAATTAATCCAGAAGAGCCTTGGTGAGGTCAGACACTGATGTTGGACGAGAGGGCCTGGCTCACAATCTCTGTTCTAGTTCATCCCAAAGGTGTTGGATGGGGTTGAGGTGAGGGCTCTGTGAGGGCCAGTCAAGCTCTTCCACACCAGACTCACCCAGCCAGGCCTTTGTGTACTGGGGCTCAGTCATGCCGGAACAGAAAAGGTTCTTCCCTAAACTGTTCACATAAAGTTGGAGGCATACAATAATCCAAAATGTCTTGGTTTTGCTGAAGCATTAAGATTTCCCTTCACTGGAACTAAGGGTTCTAGACCAACCCTGAAAAACAAACCCATATCATCATCCCTCCTCCACCAAACATTAAAGCTGGCACAGTGCAGTCAGACAGGTAACGTTCTCCTGGCATTCATCAAACCCAGACTCGTCCATCAGATTGACAGAGATGAGTGATTCATCACTCCATTGAATTTGGTTCCACTGTTCCAGACTCTAGTGGCAGCTTGCTTTATTTTGACTGTAAAGCAAGACTACCAATCACAGGCCACTATTTTAGTGTGGCATGTAGGAGAGGCTATTGTGAAAATCTGACTTATTTGTGTTGCTCTGAAAGTCATCACAATGTCCAGTTCACGCAGCTGTTTGCTACTGCTGAATAGAACTTAGCACATACTTTGCACAGTTGTTTTGTCTGCATTTACATTACAGCAAAGTGAGGAACAATAAAAAGTTGGGCCTTTTCAACTTTATACAAACAAGAAGTGAGTTTTGGTGACAGTCATTTTGATGGTAAAAAGTGTGCTGCAGTGCATTATGTCAACGTTTAAAACTTCAGAATTGATGGAAGAGAAATTAGTGGGTTTTTACATTTGTTCACATTAAAAAAAATATATACACGTGATGCCTTTTCTCACCTGTTTTATCAGACCATAGATCTAGACTAGACCTCTGCCCACAGCTGAACTCACGCACATTCTATCAACACACCCATAAGACCAGCAGTCAGTGGGGTGAGAGTTTCACTTCTATCTTTATTGAACCTTGTCATCAAGCCTCTACTGTCTTCAGGTTCATACTGTGTTTATCAACTGTCAAATAATAGCATGTCCACATATAAACTAATAAATACAGTGAGACAATATAAAGCTATTTCTTTTAGTTTCAGATAAGAACGCAGTCATTCTGTGGTATTAAAAAGCAGAAGAGAGGCTAAAGGCTCTTTGGTCCAGCAGTGATGATTCCTGCAGTGGAGCAGAAACACACAGAGCCACATCTTTACTGAGTAAACAGAACTGTTTCTCTCTCTCTCTCTCTCCCTCTCTCTCTCTCTCTCTGTCTCTCTCTCTCTCTCTCTCTCTCTCTCTCTCTCTCTCTCTCTCTCTCTCTCTCTCTCTCTCTGTGTCTCTCTCTCTTCTCTCTGGCCTTTTTTCTCTGAATATGTGTTTCGCAATACCATGTTCACCACATCCTGAGAAAACCTCTGCTTCTCTTCCTGCTGAAAGTCTTTCTGAATGTCCATTGCTGATGTCTGATTTAAAGAACAACCAGTTTTTGCACAGAAAAGTTCATATTTCTTAGTATCTCTCTCAAACCTTGCACAAAGTTGCAATGTTTTGCTTTGCTTGTTATATTTTTTGCAGTATTACTCAAAGATGAAGTGGGTAAGAGAAGTGACTAAAGTGCAGAATGGCACTTTTCTAGGAACGTGATTTCTCCATTACTGATCAACACAGTATTGAATTAAATTAAAGTAATGCATGATTCAACATTCAAAATTCAGGTGTGTTACAACGTGTTATTCTGCGAAACAGTTGGCAACACTGTACTTTGAAATTCATACTTTGCTAATCATTTGTTCACAAAACACAAAGAAGTAGATATTATTTATTATAAGAAGTAAACTTATTTAAAAATAATGAAATGACTTGTTTAGTGTTGTTCAAAAGGCATGGAAGTAACGTTTCATGTGTGGTACTGTGCAAAGAGCAGAAATCAGTGGACGTAAAGTGACAGAGGGCAGCAGTCATAAAATTCCCAAATATCTGAACAAAGTTGGTCATGAGAAACACTCAATACTAAGTCCCAAAACACAGGAACGACAATCTGGTAAACTGTATACTGAACATTTGCTTGAAATGCCCATTAATTCCCATTATGCATTGAAAACTCGTTGTATACAATGAAAGTTATGAACTTGAAAGTGAATTTTTTTACCATTTCATGACAAACATTAACTCATGAACTTGATGGCAGCAACGCATTTCAAAAAAGTCGGGACGGGGAACAGAAAGCTGGAAAAATAAGTGGTGCTAATTTCTTATTCTTATACAGTTGGAGGAGCAATTTGCAATTAACTCACATGACTGGGTATAACAAGAGCATTTTAGTCTAAATGTACACAGCAGGTAAAAGTGGCCCAATTCCGATCTTTTTCGTCATATGTGACACAGATGTGTCATTTGCATGGCTGTGTGAACAGCAAAAAACGCTTGGAATCTGCCATTTTCAATTCCAATTTGAGATGCTTTCCTATATGGTACTGAAATCCGAACCGTATCCGATGTCTCAGTCTGAACAGCCAGATCGGAATTCATGCGACTTTTACGACAATCCAACTCGACATTGGTCATCATTTCTCACTGCTGAGGCTGAAAAACATTTAGGCTCATGTTTCTAAAAACATTTAGACTGATGTTAGAGGAGACTAATCGCAGCCGCTCCATGTTCGAAGAGGTTTAGAATGAAATGCCAAACGCAGCCAGAGGAGCCCGAGGCTGCAGCGTTTAAAGAATCTGAGGACACGAACCAAAGAAGTGGCCTTGACCAAATGACACATCTTTTTTACAGTGAACTCGAACACATTCTGGGTGATGAGTCCAGCTGTCTGATGTCTGTCTGACATCTTTTCATGGATGGCAGCTCACCACCTGAAGCTCAATCCTTGCAAGACTGAGCTGATACTCATCCCTGCAACTACAGGTCCTCATCATGATCTCACAGTCTCATTCAAGAACTCTCTGATTGTTCGTAGAGGCTAGAAGTCTTGGTGTGACTCTGGATGGCCAGTTATCGTTCTCGACTCACATCGCAAACCTGACTCAGTCATGTAGATTTCTCCTGTACACCTTCCGGAGGATCCGACCCTTCCTCACCCGAGAGGCTGCCCAGGTGCTCGTGCAGTCTCTTGTCATCTCAAGGCTTGACTACTGCAACTCACTCTTGGCTGGTCTTCCCATGTGGCCATCAAGCCTCTGCAGCTCATCCAGAATGCGGCAGCATGGCTCGTCTTCTCCCCAAGTTCAGCCACATCACCCCACTGCTGCGCTCCCTTCACTGGCTTCCTGTAGCTGCACGCATCAGATTTAAAACCCTAATGCTGGCCTACAAAGCCAGAATTGGACCAGCCCCTACCTACTTGATGGCAATGGTGAAATCTCGAACTGTACCACGAGCCCTTCGAGTACAACTCGGCTCGACCCATCGTCTCTCAAGGTGCGTGGAAGACAAGCGTTGAGAATGTTCTCCGTACTGGGATCCAGGTGGTGGAACTAACTCCCACTGGCTGTCCGAACTGCAGTGTCTCTAGCTGTCTTCAAACGCAGACTGAAGACTCATCTCTTTATACAGTGCTTAAATTAACACTGAATTAAGTATTGATTGCAATATATTGTGCTGCAATAATATATTGTATTTTATTGTGTTGCACTGTTTATTGTATTGTATTGTAGTATACTGCACTCTTTGTTACACTCTGTGTTTAACTCTGCTCCTTTTCTCTCTGTCTCTACAGTGACTTTTTGTTTCTAGCAGTATCTGAGCTCAGGACTGTCTTTCTCTCTAATCTATTGGTAACTAGCAAAGATACTTTCTCTAAACAGACAAAGCACTTCTTGAAAGTTGCTGTGGATAAGAGCATCTACTAAATGCTGTAAATGTGAAAATGGATCAAACATACAAAACAACAAGGAGAATTTGCTTAAGGAGATAAGTTACATCGTTACATAGAAGAAATCTTCTACCAATCTTGACTGAATCTTATGTATGTAGTAAAACACTGCAGCACATCTAGGAAATCTGTGGAACATGAGTCTTTTGGAAATATGTTATATCTGTTTGGGTAGTCAGGAAGGTCTTTTATTATTATTGACTTTTAACCATTCCAACCTTTTTGCTTTGTTTGATAGTTGATCTGATATAATCTTTCTTGTTTGTACTGAAATGTTAGAGTAGAAATGTGTTTTAATACTCTTGGATCTTGTGGCTGGGCAGTAGTGATAAGAAAAATCGGTAACACAATGTTAAGGTTATTATAACAAACAGTAATCAACTTTTTAAACTCAGTGAGCCTTAGCACTGACAAAGTGATAGCCATAAGCAACGTTTTAATGCTTTAATTAGCAGTAATTACAAATGTAGTTATTCTTTATTATCAGTAACACAATTGTCAGTGGCAGTAATAAAGTACTGTATTTGAAGAAGATCCACATTACAACTTGTAACAAAGCAAAACTAGAGCAAAAATATTACTCATGTTAGCCCTTCTTAGCATCTGATAAGGTGTAATAGCATGTTAATAAATGGTAATAATTAACCAAACTTGAGTTACTTGATTTAAATTGTTCTATTCAGATTGTTTAAATCAATCAAATCAAATGAAATTTATTTGTATAGTGCTGTTTATAATGGATGTTGTCACAAAGCAGCTTCACAGAATTCCAGAAAAGACAGAGTTTTAACAAGAATGTAAAACCCACTCAGTGAGCAAAACAGGGGCAACAGTGGCAAGGAAAAACTCCCTCAGAACTGAGGAAAAAATCTTGGGAGAAACCAGGCAACACATAGGCAGCATCACTAGAACAGCTTTTTTACATCTTCGCAACATAAGAACATACATCTTCACCAAGATAAGAAATGCCCTGTTGCTGCGTGATGCAGAAACATTAGTACACGCCTTTATTACTTCCAGGCTAGACTATTTAACACACTACTGTCAGGATGTACGAGCAGGAATCTAAGCAAACTTCAGCTAGTCCAAAACGCTGCAGCCAGGGTCCTCACTAAAACTAGAACATTTGATCATATCAGTCCAGTGCTATCATCACTTCATTGGTTGACTGTTAAATTCCGTATTGATTATTAAATCCTTTTATTGACTTATAAAGCCCTACATGGTCTCGCTCCTGAGTACCTGCAAGACCTTATTTCCCATTATGAGCCATCACAACTACTCAGATCCCAGAGCGCTGGCTTATTAATAGTCCCCAGAATTCCTAAGGCTGCAGCTGGGGAAAGAGCTTTTTCTTATAAAGCCCCCAAACTCTGGAATGATCTTCCAGAAAATGTTCAGGACTCAATCTTTAAGACTAGTCTGAAAACTCACTTGTTCAGTTTAGCTTTTGGTAGCTAATGTTCCCCTTTAGATAAAGGCAGCAGATCCAGGGGTCCATGGACACAGGGAATTATAGTAAACTGAGACGCTGGTGCTGTCGTCCCGCTGCTCACACGCGGTCACTCAGGTTTGTGGACGGTGGAGCGGAGGGACGCCGAACTGTCTCAGAGTGCTGCCGTGTCTGTGTGTCCTTCTGGTTCTCTCCTGTTAGTTAAGCTGTCATAGTCAGATCTGCCGGAGTCGTTAGCCACACTCTGGAAATGTTTACATTCCCTGTTTATGTACAAACAGACAGAATAAAACTAATTCCCTCTCCCTGCCTTTTTTCCGAGTATACGACCGCCCACGTGTCCAGCCGGACACTGATGGACGACTGACTGTCGAGCCCTCCTGCTACCCACTTCAGACCAGCTGCCGCCACCTGCCTTGGACTAGCTGCCCACCCTACTCTGATGTTTTCATGGACTCCTAGCTATGACTACTACTAATACTACTGCTATTAATATTAGGAGTATAATCACTTGTAGGTGGTAAATCAATGTTTTGCTTGTTATTGTCTTTTCTAGTAAATTTGTCCAGTCCTCACACCTTACCTCTGTCTCCTTAGCATTCACTCTTAAAAAAAAAACACATTTACTTCAAAGTCACATAACTGACTTTGTTAGCACTATTGGTTTTGGCACAAATTTTATAATTACAACACTTCTGCAGTCTGAAACTGTTTTTGTATTTGAGTGATCTAGAAATATTTCATGTATTGTATTCTAAGTAATCACCTTGCCCTGTGTGTAATCAACCAGTTAATTCAATTTTCAACACTCGTTTAGAACCTGTCTGGCAATGTGAAATATATATGCATATATATATATATAATGCATTTTAATAAGTTATACCCGCAGATGTAGCACATCTAACATTTTAACAAATGGCACCTGTTTAGATAAGAACAGTCTGCCAGTCTGCTAACAGCAGGTTCCGCAGGGTGGTAAAGCAGGAATGTTGACAGGTTTTGGGAGCTCATAATATTAATTTCATCTCAACACCAGGCCACTACTCTGCTAAAATGGCAGGTCCTCGACAGGCCATGCTGCTTCTTTCATCGTCTTTGCCACATGTGCACACCACACTTTCTTTTTTCGCAGTCCTCAGCCTGGCTTGGTTCTCTGCATCATACACCTTGAGTTCCTGGAGCACCATTCTTTTCCAGTCCACTGGGGGGCACTCTCTCACTTCTGACACCAGTGTGACAAATGTCACTTATAGTCATGCAACTTCACCTGATGGCAGGCACTAATACTGCAACAGCCACCCCACTGCTCAGCACAGAGCAGCACAAAAAACACATGTGCACATCATTGAGCTAACTACAACAACTTATTTACAATAAATAAAAATGCTTCTCAAGAGCCTTCAGGCATGCCTGCTGTGGATGGCCACATCTCTCATGCCAGCTGGTAGGGGGTCACTACAATATCACCATTATCTATCAATATTTTAAAAAACATGAAATGCTTTTTTTAATAATAATAATTTTAAGTACAGATCAAATTAAATTTGCTAATTACTAATGTATGTTGTTATTTGCATTTCAGAAACTGTTCTAACTTTTTTGGCATTGAGGTTTGAACTTTTCAGCTAGAGTTCTGCGAAACCACAAATGCCCTACATGATTTCATGAAAAAGCAGCCAAAATTAGAACCTCACGGTAAAACTGTAAAACTATACATGCACACAAATTATATATACATACAGCCTTGTCTACTGGATTTGAATTGAAATGAAGCAGCCAAGATTTGATTGGCAGAAAAAATGTAAAAAAAAAAAATGTTCAGCTTTAATACAAGGAGTTTATCAAAAATACTGCATTAACCACTTAGCAATCACAGACATTTTTACAGAACGAATAATATGTGGATAACTTAACACAATTATAAATACAAGAACTATTTATAACATTTGGCTGCAAATCCTTTTTTGTTAATGACTGCCTAAAGTCCAAACCCAACCTGTGGGCATCACCAAGTGCTGAGCTTCCTTCCTTAAGATGGTTTTCCAGGCCTTAACTGCAGCCCCCTTCAGTTGCTATTTGTCTGTGGGCCTTTCTGCTTTCAGGTAAGTTTTCAGTAAGTGAAAGCCATGCTCAACTGGGTTAGGGTCACGTGACTGACTCAGCCATTTAAGAACATTTCATTTTTTTGCCTTGAAGGTGCCATAGAATGAATTTATTATGAATTATTTTAAATGGCTCTCTGATGTCTACATAGCAGATATGTGACTTTGGTTGCAGTTTCCCATTTCCTGTGATTTGGTCCTGGAATGAAACTAGCTGTTTTCCCTTTTTGGAGTCCATGAATAATTAAATAAGCTCTGCTTAAATTTGCTGGTTTACAGCGAATTGTCCAGCTAAAAGTTCTACATAGATAAATATCATTACTATTATTATTATTATAAGTAGTAGTAGTAGCAGTAGTAGTAGTAGTAGTAATAGTAATAGTACTGTAATTAAAAAAAAATCCAATTCCTGTTTTTTCAGGAATGTAAGATGAAGAAACATTTTAATATTAATAATTTATATTTTATTTAAATGATCTTTGCATCAGAGTTTTTGTAGTGCTCAGTTATGAAAATACAGTCTGGTTGCCATCACATTCGACAGCTACAGTTACTGTTCTCTTCATTCTTACAGAGAGAAGCTTCTGGAAAAGGATTTGGTGCTGAGTCAGTTACACTGGTGCAGTGTGATCAATGATAATAATATGATGGGCTGACCTTTGACGTGTAGCATGACATAAGGTGTGTGGTCATCAGCTATGCAGTTATATTCTCCAGAGTCCTCTTCAGTCAGATCTGAGATGAGGAGAGAGAAATTTCTGGAATGTTTTTGGTCAAACATCCAGACTCTGCCTGTGTAGGATTCTGTATCATTAGACACTGCAGTCTGATCTCCAGTCCCCGTCTTTGAGAAGCTCCATGTAACGCCTCCAGGGTTTATATTTGTTTGTTCTTTGGGGCAGGGGCAGCGCAGCAGAACAGACTCTCCTTTAGATCTGGAGAAAGATCTCTCACTAAAACCCAGCACAGCGCAGCCTGCAGACCCACAAATACAGACCACTTTCAAACCCACAAATTAATAGATTTTTATTTACTACGTCTCAAAAGCTATAATTTTAAAGAAGAATAGACTTCGCTCTTCAATGTTTTTTATTGTTCCTTTGACAAATCAGAATAGTTTCCACTTGAATCTTTTTCAGAATTTGTGCACATGCTCAATGAAACTGACAGAAACTCTCATAGTGCAACCAACAACCAAGACAGCTTGAAGCATAAGGACAGATTTTAATCAGTACACAAACACAACGATTAGATCATTGAGAATGCATTTACTTTACTTACTACTAAATCTCAGCATGAAATGATTTGTATCCGTTTCAGAGTGAATACTAAAAGTTTCTTTTTTCTTGATATAAAGCTCCTGATGACTTTAAAGGCTCTGCCTTTAAATCTTTGGCACTCAGGCATAGCTTTACTATTAAAACAAAGTATATGATATGATATGAAGCCTTTATTGTCACATAGTCACCAGAGTAACCAGCAAAATTTTGATCAACCCATCCGAGCACATACAATATGACAAGGGGGTGGGGGAGACAGGACAGGAAGACAGGAATAATGGAAAACTACAGAGAAACAGAATACATGGGTACAGACTGAGTTCCTGAAGAAACAAAAACTGAGTTCTTCAAAAAAAAAAACACCTCAGCATTACCACACAGTTTCACATTACACACAGAGTCCAGGACTTGCAACAGGGGTGGGGGTACAGACAAACCCAGCACAGCAAGCAGCCATCCGGTTCTGCAGCCATATTCGGCGCTGATCACAGACCCGTCATGCCATACCGGGGGGGAGGGGGGGGGGGGTGGAAAGCAGCAAAGGCATTGGGAAGGGGGGGTGGGGGTTGGGGGCGTAATGAGGGGGGGGCCTGCAGAAGGCGCCCCACCCAGCATCCCAGTCCAGGTATCTCAGTCCGCAGGGTGTTATGCCGATAAAACAGCAAATTGCCATGGAGACAACCTTGATCGGGTCACAGACAGAGTCAACAATCAGCAGGAATCCAGGGAAGTGGGGGAAGGGATAAAAGAGCGTCTCGCTGCAGTGATCTTCTGGAGGAATGCGATGTTCCAGCAGTGGAAAGCAGATTAAGAAAAAGGGTTACAGGCTTCAGGCGAGTATCTGCATTTTTACAACTCACCAAGTCCATTTTGGTCACTCAAACGATCCATTTTCCTTTGCAAAGCCACCAGCTTCTCTGCGATGTTATCTAGGGTGCGACTTACGGTCAGTCTGATTGTTGACAGCTCTGCCCACCACGTCAATCATGTCGGGCAGCTTTAAGGGGCCGTGGACAGCTGTCCTCATTCCTCGAATTTCGTGATACACCAGGGCAATACCTAATCCAATCAGCAAAACACCTGTTATCCTGGTTCCGAATAGGTAGATGTCCTCAATATCCTCCACAGAAAGAGCAGCCAGGTACACGACTCGCCACCTCTCCCATGCATCCATGGTGTAGCCAGCTGCAAATGTTCCGGCAGGACAGGCTGGTTCCCCCGACCAGGACTTCTCATCGAAAAGATGGTGTCAATTGCATTGAGAGACCATTTGATCAAATCCATTTCTTTTGGTTTGAAGAACTGCGCGGAGAAAGTCTCTCAGTAAAGAACGTAGACAATAGACTAAACACAACCGTAAAAGTGAAGCAGGAGAGATAAGGGAGAGGGAAAAAGTGCGACTGGCTTTGTTGAGAGCCAGAGAAGACAAAGCAAAGTTTGCTGTCTTCAAAATATATATGGGTCAAGGATGTATAATGTGTAAATAATATTAATAATAAAGAAAAAACTGCTGGTACAACTCATCAGAGTTCATTGGAGTGTCAACTAGGCCATTGTATTAGTTATATTCAATAAGTCCATTATTTGTGATGTTATTAGGGTATATTCAAATAAATGTTGTTCAGTATAAAACAATTATCTTGTTTTTTTTTAAAGAAACTGATTTTATGTACATTTTTTATAAAATAAAGGTTAACCACAAGGTTATATATCCATGCCCGGAGTGTCAGAAAAAATTAGGTTTATTTTGAATGCCATATGTTTGATGTAATGCTGGGGAGCAATGATGAGGCGGATGTACATGCTGAAAGAAGCGAGATTTATTAAAGGCAAATACATTATCAGGGTCAAAATGGTCCAGGGTCAACAAGCCAACATGGAGAGATCAAGGTGCAGACATGACAAAAAAGGAAAACAGACTAAACATACAATGGAAGCCACAAAATCAAACACCAAACAATACCATACACTACAAAGACCAACAAACTAACAGTAGTAGAAGAAGAACTGGTAGTAGTAGTAGTAGTAGTAGTAGTAGTAGCAGAACTGGTAGTAGTAGAAGAACTGGTGGTAGTGGTGGTAGTAGTAGTAGTACAACTGGTAGTAGTAGTAGTAGTACAACTGGTAGTAGTAGTAGAAGTGGTAGAAGTAGAAGTGGTAGTAGTAGTAGAAGTGGTAGTAGTAGTAGTGGTAGTAGTAGAAGAACTGGTGGAAGTAGTAGTAGTAGAAGTAGACATAGTAGTAGTAGTAGTAGTAGCAGTGGTAGAAGTAGGAATATAAGTAGTAGAAGTAGTGGTCGAAGTAGTAGTAGTAGTAGTAGTAGTAGTAGGAAAAGAAGTAGTAGAAGTAGTGGTAGGAAAAGTAGTAGTATTCATAGTAGGAGTGGTAGTAGAAGTAGTACTAGCTGTTGGAATAGAAGTAGTAAAAGTAGTAGTAGTAGAAAGAGTGGTAGTAGAAGTAGTAGAAGTAATTTTAGAAGTATAGATAGTGGTAATAGAAGTAGTAGTAGAAGTAGTAGTAGTAATAGTAAATGTATGCATCTTACATGTGAATAAAGTATCATACCAACCTGTTATTGACAATAGCAATTACATTTTAGTAGAATTATTTGCGTCAAGTTCAGTGCAGCGTGTTCTTCAGTGCGGACTGTTCTGTGTTAAGATCAGTTTAGAAAACACACTTTTGCAACAAATTGTAAAAATGTTTGTCAGTATGTGACAGACAGATGCAGCATATTGTCACTGTCACACAAACAAAATTGTAACCCAACATTTTTTTTGCATAATTTGAAAAGTCCAGTTACTTGCCGTGTCGTTCTTTGTCTCATTGTGGTATGTGTAGGAAACAAGAGCCAGAGATTAAAAAAGAAATGACCTAAAAACATACATACCTCTGACATGAACAAAGATAATACTGAAGTATTTCCCATTGATTCCACACATATATGCTCCTTCATCTTGTTCCATGAGGTGAGAGATGATTAGAGATAAATCTCCTGGTTTATTCTGGTTCAGTCTCTGAACTCTGTTTCTGTAGCGGTGTTTCTGACTACCATCCTCTGAAAACACTGACTCATCAGCTGTGTAGTCGCCTACTACAAACTTAAATTGATTGAAATGGGTAAATCCCCACTGCACTGTTTGTGGATTATCCTGCAGGTTTGTACAGGAGCACGGCAGCACCACAGAGTCTCCCACTGATTTGGTGATGGTTGCTCCCACACCTCGCTCTACTGTGCAACCTGCAGAAACACCACATCACTCATCAGTCTTTAAACATCACCACATCAGTCTTTAAACATTCACTCTTAGCAGATGAGTTCTGTAAATTATCAAAATAGGTTGTTTCACCTGTAACAATAGTGGGACTCTTTTAGATGCAATATACAATCATTTAATGTTTTCTTTTCTGTTTGTTTGTTTTCAACATATTCAACAGGTTTTTCATTATAGAGAAGATCCATTTAAACATTCAAATCATCAAGAACTTTTCTTAGGTTTTTTTTATTATTTTCTCTACATAAACACAGTGTATGATTTTAGCTTTGATTTCACTCTCTACACAACTGTTCAGGGTTTCCGCTGAAGCTGATATATATATATATATATATATATATATATATATATATATATATAGCTGATATGTGTATGTGTATGTGTCTGTGTTTGTGTGTGTGTGTTTATTGTAATTTTTTTTTGATAATTGACATACAGAATGCATCATAATGTGCTATAATATGTCGAGAGACAACAGTACATACACATAACTGGCACATCATACCACTGATGTACATCCGTACATCCTCTCTCTGCCCTCTTGTTCTGGATGGCAGAGGAGCAGACATTCTCTCCCAGTGATTATAATATCTAACTTGAGGATACTTAACAACCTGGATGAAACTGCATGGCAGGAAGAATTCCAGTGGATAAACTTAATGATTTGGCAGCCACCACAATATTAAGTTTCACAAGACCTTGAGCAGCTATGTTAGTCCAAGATGTTTGTATGTGTGATATGCCCTAAAAGACATATTGTTCTTTTTTGCCCCTGTCACCTCAAATGAGGTGTAATCTGTGTGTTGCACCTGTTTTCAGGTTTCGATTTTTCTCTCCAAATACATACAACAGGGTATCACGGCTGGGTGTATTGCAACACACAGCTACCCAGACCACAAATAGCCAAACTTATCTGCCCAGTTCTCTTTTTGACCTGGAGAGACTTTCAAACTTTCTTTATGACCATTTAGCCCAGGCCCAGAGAGTGAAAGAAAAAGACAGTGAAAGGTGAGTCACATTTAGGTGCTGCTCCTCTCTCTGATCGCACCATCTAATCTCACCATCTAATCTCACCATCTAATCTCAGAAAGTGCACATTTGCAAAAGAACAAAAATCTGATGACCAGCTGAAGAATGCCTGGAGCCAAGTGGCAGTGGTCAAAGGGGAGAATGTTACGATAAGGCCACTGCCCACATGGGATTTTCTGGTGAGAGGCAGGCTACTGTATTATATGGAATTTAGGAAGGGTTAGTGTACAGAACTTCTGGTGCTTCTCCAATCCAAAACAAACACTACCATGTCTTTGGTGCACATGCAAAGAGCATGTGGAACAGGCCTAGCATGTGCAGCAGAGGGCCTATAACCAACCAGCCCCACAGTACAAATATTTGCCATTCAACCGTCATGGAGCTCCTGCCACCTAACAATGACTCAGTTGTGGTCTTGAGGCACTGCAAGGCCTTCACAGCTGCCTACCTCGATGATGTACTGTAGATGTCTATTTTACATAATGGACTGAGCACTTAGTACAGCTGTCTAAGGGATTAGATGTCCTGAAGGGGCCTGGATTTACTGGTAACCCTGCCAAATGCCACCTAGGTCTCTTGGAAGCACAGTGTCTGGGTTATTCTATTGGATGGGGCTCCTTGAGGCCTCAAAAAGAAAAAGTGGCTGCCATCAAGGACTGCCAAAGGCCCACCACCAAAAGCTAAGTATATCCTTTTCTGGGTATTAACTGTGATTGAATACAGCTGAGAAAAGTATGCCGCCATAGAATATGAGGTGTTGGCCATAAAGTGGGCCTTGATTGAGCTAAGGTTTTATATCATAGGCAGGTGGTTTCTTTGCTACAAGGGCTTTGACTCCTTTTTCACATATAGGCTGGGCTTGCTGCACAGGAAAGCTGAGGTATTGCCTTAAACCAGAACTCTAGCATGGCTCTGGGAGGGGTGTATTTTGATGGCAGATGTGAGGCCTGCTGATCCCAATGAGAGCTGAGCCATGATAGTGCTCCACAGTGCTCACCAAGGTGCTGAAACATGGAACCAAAACAAACATCAGCTCCTTTGTTGTGGACTGTAGCATGTACAAAGGGCTAATCACACATGGCTGCTGGCAGATAAGGAGGGAGTGCATTTGCAACATCATGAAAGAGGTTGAAAAAGAGCCATTGGGTAGCAGTTGGTGAGAAGCTCACCAAAGAAAAGAAATGCACTAACCGCTCCCCCCATCCTTTTCTCTCTTTCAAACCAGGCTCCTTGATGGACTGTGACCCATATAGAGATTCCAGTTAGCTCTCCTCACACTCAGAGCTCCAAGCTCTACCCCATGTGACTGCCATGGGTGTGTCCACCCACCAAAAAGCTTGGACACTGTCGTGGAAATGTATTTAATTGTGTTGAAATATGCCTTTTGAGCAATTATGCTTAAGGATGATTCTAAATGTCACAGTGGCCGAGAGGTAGCGGGATTGTTTTGTGTCTCATGAGATAAGTGGAAGTGACCTCGGGCCCGGGACGAGGAAGTCCCACAGAACAAGGGCTTGTACCGCGGGGGTGAGCGTGGCTGATCGTCCCTCCGCCTGCAATCCAACCTCATTAAAAAACATTGATGGTGAGTGACAGGTTAGTTATTTTGAAAATAACAGTAGGTTAATTTATTCCCCTCCACCTCACCTTAAGCACTCCGCCCTGGACGAGTTTAGTTGCATGACGGTGTAACACATTGCATGGCAGTCGGGGCAGGACGCTCAATGCCGCAATAAGAAAAGACTAGCCTGGTCAAAGGTGAGAATGTTACGATAAGGCCACTCCCCACATGGGATTTTCTGGTGAGAGGCAGGCTACTGTATTATATGGAATTTAGGAAGGGTTAGTGTACAGAACTTCTGGTGCTTCTCCAATCCAAAACAAACACTACCATGTCTTTGGTGCACATGCATCCCCTAGGTGGGCATTTAGGGTAGGAAAATGTTCTGAAGAAGTTAAAAGACAGGATCGCACAGGATGCTGCTGGCAGCTCCCTTCATTTCATTGCCCATTATAAGAGTGCCATTCCAGACACTGGGCATGAATCTACTCAAACAGCTGCTGAAATCCACCCATGGGCATTGACATCTAGAAAAATGAAAATCAAGCACTTACATACTTCCATTTACAATCACTTACTATCAGATGTTAAGGTGTTTTGGCAATGAGGATGGCCAGAATCAGGACCTCCTCCTACCATACATCCTTTTTGAAACACCCAAGCCTCCACAGGCCTCATGCCCTTTTAGCTCCTTTATGGCTTAAGGCCCTGAATTTTATTGGACGTGGCTAAGCAGGCCCGGGAAAATCTGCTATCTCCCTTTAAAATGGTGGTCAATTATGTGCAGGAGATGCAGATCAACAAGTCAAAGAGCATGGGGAACAGGCCTAGCATGTGAGGCAGAGGGCCTATAACCAACCAGCCCCACAGTACAAATATTTGCCATTCAACCGTCATGGAGCTCCTGCCACCTAACAATGACTCAGTTGTGGTCTTGAGGCACTGCAAGGCCTTCACAGCTGCCTACCTCGATGATGTACTGTAGATGTCTATTTTACATAATGGACTGAGCACTTAGTACAGCTGTCTAAGGGATTAGATGTCCTGAAGGGGCCTGGATTTACTGGTAACCCTGCCAAATGCCACCTAGGTCTCTTGGAAGCACAGTGTCTGGGTTATTCTATTGGATGGGGCTCCTTGAGGCCTCAAAAAGAAAAAGTGGCTGCCATCAAGGACTGCCAAAGGCCCACCACCAAAAGCTAAGTATATCCTTTTCTGGGTATTAACTGTGATTGAATACAGCTGAGAAAAGTATGCCGCCATAGAATATGAGGTGTTGGCCATAAAGTGGGCCTTGATTGAGCTAAGGTTTTATATCATAGGCAGGTGGTTTCTTTGCTACAAGGGCTTTGACTCCTTTTTCACATATAGGCTGGGCTTGCTGCACAGGAAAGCTGAGGTATTGCCTTAAACCAGAACTCTAGCATGGCTCTGGGAGGGGTGTATTTTGATGGCAGATGTGAGGCCTGCTGATCCCAATGAGAGCTGAGCCATGATAGTGCTCCACAGTGCTCACCAAGGTGCTGAAACATGGAACCAAAACAAACATCAGCTCCTTTGTTGTGGACTGTAGCATGTACAAAGGGCTAATCACACATGGCTGCTGGCAGATAAGGAGGGAGTGCATTTGCAACATCATGAAAGAGGTTGAAAAAGAGCCATTGGGTAGCAGTTGGTGAGAAGCTCACCAAAGAAAAGAAATGCACTAACCGCTCCCCCCATCCTTTTCTCTCTTTCAAACCAGGCTCCTTGATGGACTGTGACCCATATAGAGATTCCAGTTAGCTCTCCTCACACTCAGAGCTCCAAGCTCTACCCCATGTGACTGCCATGGGTGTGTCTGCCCACCAAAAAGCTTGGACACTGTCGTGGAAATGTATTTAATTGTGTTGAAATATGCCTTTTGAGCAATTATGCTTAAGGATGATTCTAAATGTCACAGTGGCCGAGAGGTAGCGGGATTGTTTTGTGTCTCATGAGATAAGTGGAAGTGACCTCGGGCCCGGGACGAGGAAGTCCCACAGAACAAGGGCTTGTACCGCGGGGGTGAGCGTGGCTGATCGTCCCTCCGCCTGCAATCCAACCTCATTAAAAAACATTGATGGTGAGTGACAGGTTAGTTATTTTGAAAATAACAGTAGGTTAATTTATTCCCCTCCACCTCACCTTAAGCACTCCGCCCTGGACGAGTTTAGTTGCATGACGGTGTAACACATTGCATGGCAGTCGGGGCAGGACGCTCAATGCCGCAATAAGAAAAGACTAGCCTGGTCAAAGGTGAGAATGTTACGATAAGGCCACTCCCCACATGGGATTTTCTGGTGAGAGGCAGGCTACTGTATTATATGGAATTTAGGAAGGGTTAGTGTACAGAACTTCTGGTGCTTCTCCAATCCAAAACAAACACTACCATGTCTTTGGTGCACATGCATCCCCTAGGTGGGCATTTAGGGTAGGAAAATGTTCTGAAGAAGTTAAAAGACAGGATCGCACAGGATGCTGCTGGCAGCTCCCTTCATTTCATTGCCCATTATAAGAGTGCCATTCCAGACACTGGGCATGAATCTACTCAAACAGCTGCTGAAATCCACCCATGGGCATTGACATCTAGAAAAATGAAAATCAAGCACTTACATACTTCCATTTACAATCACTTACTATCAGATGTTAAGGTGTTTTGGCAATGAGGATGGCCAGAATCAGGACCTCCTCCTACCATACATCCTTTTTGAAACACCCAAGCCTCCACAGGCCTCATGCCCTTTTAGCTCCTTTATGGCTTAAGGCCCTGAATTTTATTGGACGTGGCTAAGCAGGCCCGGGAAAATCTGCTATCTCCCTTTAAAATGGTGGTCAATTATGTGCAGGAGATGCAGATCAACAAGTCAAAGAGCATGGGGAACAGGCCTAGCATGTGAGGCAGAGGGCCTATAACCAACCAGCCCCACAGTACAAATATTTGCCATTGAACTCTCATGGACCTCCTGCCACCTAACAATGACTCAGTTGTGGTCTTGAGGCACTGCAAGGCCTTCACAGCTGCCTACCTCGATGATGTACTGTAGATGTCTATTTTACATAATGGACTGAGCACTTAGTACAGCTGTCTAAGGGATTAGATGTCCTGAAGGGGCCTGGACTTACTGGTAACCCTGCCAAATGCCACCTAGGTCTCTTGGAAGCACAGTGTCTGGGTTATTCTATTGGATGGGGGTCCTTGAGGCCTCAAAAAGAAAAAGTGGCTGCCATCAAGGACTGCCAAAGGCCCATCACCAAAAGCTAGGTATATCGTTTTCTGGGTATTAACTGTGATTGAATACAGCTGAGAAAAGTATGCCGCCATAGAATATGAGGTGTTGGCCATAAAGTGGGCTTTGATTGAGCTAAGGTTTTATGTCATAGGCAGGTGGTTTCTTTGCTACAAGGGCTTTGACTTCTTTTTCACATATAGGCTGGGCTTGCTGCACAGGAAAGCTGAGGTATTGCCTTGAACCAGAACTCTGGCATGGCTCTGGGAGGGGTGTATTTTGATGGCAGATGTGAGGCCTGCTGATCCCAATGAGAGCTGAGCCATGATAGTGCTCCACAGTGCTCACCAAGGTGCTGAAACATGGAACCAAAACAAACATCAGCTCCTTTGTTGTGGACTGTAGCATGTACAAAGGGCTAATCACACATGGCTGCTGGCAGATAAGGAGGGAGTGCATTTGCAACATCATGAAAGAGGTTGAAAAAGAGCCATTGGGTAGCAGTTGGTGAGAAGCTCACCAAAGAAAAGAAATGCACTAACCGCTCCCCCCATCCTTTTCTCCCTTTCAAACCAGGCTCCTTGATGGACTGTGACCCATATAGAGATTCCAGTTAGCTCTCCTCACACTCAGAGCTCCAAGCTCTACCCCATGTGACTGCCATGGGTGTGTCTGCCCACCAAAAAGCTTGGACACTGTCGTGGAAATGTATTTAATTGTGTTGAAATATGCCTTTTGAGCAATTATGCTTAAGGATGATTCTAAATGTCACAGTGGCCGAGAGGTAGCGGGATTGTTTTGTGTCTCATGAGATAAGTGGAAGTGACCTCGCTATGAGAACAGAAACAGAGTGTGAAGATAAGAGGCAGCGAGAGAGGCGTACCGCCTAGCCACAAGGCTACGGGTCGGATCTGGATCTTCTCGCTGGCTCTTCGCAGTAAACAGGTTGTATAAGATAAATATGTAAGAGAATGTTATACAAGCCCTGCGATGGACTGGCGACCTGTCCAGGGTGTATCCTGCCTTCCGCCCGAAGACTGCTGGGATAGGCTCCAGCACCCCCCCGCGACCCTGACAGAGAAGGGGCTTAGAAAATGGATGGCTGGATGGATGTTATACAATTGAGAATAATGCTGACTAATGCTTACTGCCAGGAAAGGAACGTAAGGGCAGGGGAATGACAGAAGGGTATAAGAAGCACAACACACAGCTAGAGAAGGATATAGGAAAGATATAGGAAAGGGAGAGAGAATCCATTTTTTGTCATGTTCACTTTTTAATAAACTAGTTACTCACTTTGATATAGACTCAGAGGCTCAAATTCATTTTTCTGTCACGATTTTCCACCACAAATTGGCGTCACGAACAGGATGAGTTCAGAGTTGCGACGGAGGGGGGACAGCTAAACGCACACCGAGGACGCTCTCTACGGCTGAGACCGGACCCGGGACGAGGAAGTCCCACAGAACAAGGGCTTGTACCGCGGGGGTGAGCGTGGCTGATCGTCCCTCCGCCTGCAATCCAACCTCATTAAAAAACATTGATGGTGAGTGACAGGTTAGTTATTTTGAAAATAACAGTAGGTTAATTTATTCCCCTCCACCTCACCTTAAGCACTCCGCCCTGGACGAGTTTAGTTGCATGACGGTGTAACACATTGCATGGCAGTCGGGGCAGGACGCTCAATGCCGCAATAAGAAAAGACTAGCCTGGTCAAAGGTGAGAATGTTACGATAAGGCCACTCCCCACATGGGATTTTCTGGTGAGAGGCAGGCTACTGTATTATATGGAATTTAGGAAGGGTTAGTGTACAGAACTTCTGGTGCTTCTCCAATCCAAAACAAACACTACCATGTCTTTGGTGCACATGCATCCCCTAGGTGGGCATTTAGGGTAGGAAAATGTTCTGAAGAAGTTAAAAGACAGGATCGCACAGGATGCTGCTGGCAGCTCCCTTCATTTCATTGCCCATTATAAGAGTGCCATTCCAGACACTGGGCATGAATCTACTCAGACAGCTGCTGAAATCCACCCATGGGCATTGACATCTAGAAAAATGAAAATCAAGCACTTACATACTTCCATTTACAATCACTTACTATCAGATGTTAAGGTGTTTTGGCAATGAGGATGGCCAGAATCAGGACCTCCTCCTACCATACATCCTTTTTGAAACACCCAAGCCTCCACAGGCCTCATGCCCTTTTAGCTCCTTTATGGCTTAAGGCCCTGAATTTTATTGGACGTGGCTAAGCAGGCCCGGGAAAATCTGCTATCTCCCTTTAAAATGGTGGTCAATTATGTGCAGGAGATGCAGATCAACAAGTCAAAGAGCATGGGGAACAGGCCTAGCATGTGAGGCAGAGGGCCTATAACCAACCAGCCCCACAGTACAAATATTTGCCATTCAACCCTCATGGACCTCCTGCCACCTAACAATGACTCATAGTTGTGGTCTTGAGGCACTGCAAGGTCTTCACAGCTGCCTACCTCGATGATGTACTGTAGATGTCTATTTTACATAATGGACTGAGCACTTAGTACAGCTGTCTAAGGGATTAGATGTCCTGAAGGGGCCTGGACTTACTGGTAACCCTGCCAAATGCCACCTAGGTCTCTTGGAAGCACAGTGTCTGGGCTATTCTATTGGATGGGGGTCCTTGAGGCCTCAAAAAGAAAAAGTGGCTGCCATCAAGGACTGCCAAAGGCCCATCACCAAAAGCTAAGTATATCCTTTTCTGGGAATTAACTGTGATTGAATACAGCTGAGAAAAGTATGCCGCCATAGAATATGAGGTGTTGGCCATAAAGTGGGCTTTGATTGAGCTAAGGTTTTATATCATAGGCAGGTGGTTTCTTTGCTACAAGGGCTTTGACTTCTTTTTCACATATAGGCTGGGCTTGCTGCACAGGAAAGCTGAGGTATTGCTTTGAACCAGAACTCTGGCATGGCTCTGGGTGGGGTATATTTTGATGGCAGATGTGAGGCCTGCTGATCCCAATGAGAGCTGAGCCATGATAGTGCTCCACAGTGCTCACCAAGGTGCTGAAACATGGAACCAAAACAAACATCAGCTCCTTTGTTGTGGACTGTAGCATGTACAAAGGGCTAATCACACATGGCTGCTGGCAGATAAGGAGGGAGTGCATTTGCAACATCATGAAAGAGGTTGAAAAAGAGCCATTGGGTAGCAGTTGGTGAGAAGCTCACCAAAGAAAAGAAATGCACTAACCGCTCCCCCCATCCTTTTCTCTCTTTCAAACCAGGCTCCTTGATGGACTGTGACCCATATAGAGATTCCAGTTAGCTCTCCTCACACTCAGAGCTCCAAGCTCTACCCCATGTGACTGCCATGGGTGTGTCCGCCCACCAAAAAGCTTGGACATTGTTGTGGAAATGTATTTAATTGTGTTGAAATATGCCTTTTGAGCAATTATGCTTAAGGATGATTCTAAATGTCACAGTGGCCGAGAGGTAGCGGGATTGTTTTGTGTCTCATGAGATAAGTGGAAGTGACCTCGCTATGAGAACAGAAACAGAGTGTGAAGATAAGAGGCAGCGAGAGAGCCGTAGCGCCTAGCCACAAGGCTACGGGTCAGATCTGGATCTTCTCGCTGGCTCTTCGCAGTAAACAGGTCGTATAAGATAAATATGTAAGAGAATGCTATACAATTGAGAATAATGCTGACTAATGCTTACTGCCAGGAAAGGAACGTAAGGGCAGGGGAATGACCGAAGGGTATAAGAAGCACAACACACAGCTAGAGAAGGATATAGGAAAGATATAGGAAAAGGAGAGAGAATCCATTTTTTGTCATGTTCACTTTTTAATAAACTTGTTACTCACTTTGATATAGACTCAGAGGCTCAAATTCATTTTTCTGTCACGATTTTCCACCGCAAACTGGCGCCACGAACAGGATGAGTTCAGAGTTGCGACGGAGGGGGGACAGCTAAACGCACACGCTCGACGGTACAATATGAAAAGACTAGCCTGGTCAGAGCGAGGCCTCTATTGATAGATGTATTTTTAGAGGAATAGGTCCAGACTGGGGGGAGGAGTGCATAAGTAATATCAATAGTACAGTGTGCTGATTGAGTATTAAGTAGGGTCAAAAGGGAGCTGAGACTTGTTTGTTGGGGCCAAATTTCTCTGAGTTGCTAACTCAAGTGAGAGACCAAAATGGGATCCCAATTAGCTGTTAGTTTAATTGTTTTAATTTAGTTTAATTTATTTAATTCCCAATTAGTTAAGGAGTTCAAATTTAACCCTAAAGTCCATACCGCAGCTCTTTTTAGCCAAATGAGCCAGGATTATGGTACTCACAGTGTAATGTATTTTCCCCTTTGGATTAAATATTTTGGATTTCCAGCAAATGAACTCTCCCTCAGCAAAAGAAAAAAAACAGCAAATGGTAGTTTAGTGTGAAATATTTGAATAAATTTAAAGAAAGAGTAATATCACCGCCTATGGGATGTCCACGGGCAGTAATCAAACACTGTAAAAAGCATAAAAAGAATATGGTTAGAGCAGCAGGGTTTTGGCTGGAAGAGGCCGAACTGAGGCAGAAAGAGAGGGAGGGGGTAAAACTAAACCTATGTCTCAGTGTGTCTCAGTCACAGCCAATCCTGACCTTGATGCCGCTCTACCACGAAGAAGAGCACCATGAGCGGAGGAGGCAGCTGCGGCAGCGGAGGAACCTAGCCAAGAGGAGCAGCTCCAACAAGCTCAGAGGGAACTGACGACCACGTTTTGGGTCACCTGTATCCTTCCACACCCAGAGCCAGGACCCGGCAAAGCACCGCACCCGACGTGGATCCGATCCAAGCCCAAGCGCATTTCCAACTGGAACCTTCCCGATGGTGCAAGTATCCAGACCTGAAGGGGCAATGCTAGTACATTGATACTGGACAGACAAGGATCTACTGGAGGCTGCCTCAACCCTGCCAAATCCAGCACAAGTTGGCAGACACACTGGATCAAGCCATGCTGATCAGGTGCAGCCATGGGAAGCGCATCTACGCAATTGCTTCCTGTTGGGGCTGAAACCTGAACTCTCAAATGCGATCAAGCAGCACTGTGTGGGCTATGCGCGACAACCCCTCAGTGTCATTGAAGACGATGCCAAGAACCATGAGAATCTCCTCAACTCCCAGGCAAGGAAGAGGTTTCAAGCAAAGCAGAGGAAGAGGATGCACAGGAAAACGGACCAGCTTTTCAGCCAAATCAACAACAACAGTACTATGAGGAGGATGGCAATGAAGACTGGACTAACAGGTGTTACACCTGCGGGAAATATGGACATTTTGCCAGAGACTGCTCACAACAGAACCAAGGGTCCATTGTTGTGGTGAACCAGCATGATGGGTGATGAGCGGCGGAGGGGCAGGACGGTGAGAGGGGACCCACTGATTCAACGAAAAAGGGAAGTGCCATCTTCTTCTCCCTACTTCACCTTAACACAACAACTTACAACATGCCCATTGACAATGCCTAAAATAACAGTAACTGTTAATCTTTTTAAGGGAAAGATTTAGAGTTTATGGTTGATTGTGGGGCAGGCTATTCCGTAATTAGGACAACCGACCTCCAATGTGAAACTCAGAAGGGTTAGTCCCGGGCATTGATAGGGGTGGGAGGAGAAGTTGTTAGAGAAAAGGTGTCTGTGCCCCTCCAATATTTAGTAAATGATGCAAGATATTCTCACTGTTTTCTAGTATCTTCAGTTTGTCCAGTGAATCTCCTTGAACGAGATTTAATGTGCAAACTAGGGTGCACTTTGATTAGCTCTCCTAGGGATTAGCTATAGATTTTGTCGTGCCAAATATGGTGCAACTGACACCTGGGGCCCCGGGGTATGCGTACATGTGGCGTTGCGTAGAAGAACAAAGTGAGAAAGTTAGACATTTCCTGTCTGAAGTGAAGAAAAAGGTGCCTGAGCCATTGAAATGGAAACAAATTTGTACTGTACTTCTCATATTAGCAAGGGGCCTGATCATGAATATGAGCAATCCTTTTTTTAGTCATGGTACTGAGCCATTATCAACCACAGCATTAATATGGAATGTAGAAAAAGCAGCTGCCATAGCCTCGTTAACCAAACAACAAGATGCTTTGTTCACAGTGGGAAATTCTTACCCCCACATTTCCCTGGCCAGTTAGATACACCATCCCATGGAAAGACGTCAGTCCATGGGCCTTACAGGTGGCCAGAGCCAAAGATTGGGCGGATACAGTACGCCCCAATGTACAGTACAGTGCGTCCACTAAAACGTGGACGTGCCCTTTTCAGTATAGGTTGAAGGCAGAGCTGACAGTTGAGCTACTTGTCCCACCTCCATTGGTGCAGGCAGCCACACTGACGGAAGAAGAGGAACTGGAGCTTGCTTCACTTCCTCCTCAGCTGTGGGCCTCCAGCAAATATGATGTGGGTCTAATAAAGGACTGTGAACCAGTGTCTATCACGCTAAAATCAGCTTATAGGCCCAGACAAGCCCAATACCCCTTGAAACCAGAAGCCATTGAGGGCATTAGGCCAGTATTTCACGCCCAGCATGAGGCAGGGGTAATAGTTCCGTGCCCAGACTCACCAGTAAGAACACCAATCTTCCCAGTAAAGAAACCCGGCAGGAGGAGTGGAGGTTTGTTCAAGTTCTGCAAGCAGTAAATGCAGCAGTCCAAGCTAGAGCTCCAGAGGTTCCAAACCCCCACACCATTTTGTCCCAAATACCCACTGACCACACCCACTACACAGTAGTGGACCTAGCAAATGCATTCTTTAATGTACCGGTACATCCAGATAGCAGATTCTGGTTTGCGTTCTCTTTCGAAGGGAAAGCATATACGTTTACCCCCCTGACAGTTCAGGAGCCAAAATAAAACACCATCATCTCATCAATGAGTTATTAGCGGTCTTACTGCTGCCATCACAGATTGCAGTAGTAAAATGCACTCATACACACACACACACACACACACACACACACACACACACTGCAGGGAAAATAAAATCCTTCATGTGTGTGTGTGTGTAGTACATGACATATATTACCATGCTTTTGTCTTGTCAGTAGCACTGCTGTCCAGAGAACTTCCACTGCTGACCCTGTTAGCAAGGGCAATGCCTTTGCTGAGAGGGTAGCGAAACACACTGCACATAACACACCGATCTCCGCCGCCCAAGTGTACACCACCGAGCAGGAGAAACCAACCCTCTCAGATATTCAAGCTACTGCCACACCAGTTGAAAAAGCTCAGTGGGCAAAATCAGGGTGTACAAAACAAAACAATGTATGGGTACACACAACAACCAATAGGCCATGCCTTCCCAAAGCATACATGAAGGTTGATTGCTATTGTTCATGGGCGGAGCAACATGAACAAAGGGGGGATATTGGGAACCATAGCTAGACACTGGTATGCACCAGGACTCTCAACACTCACCCAAAATGTTTGCTCAACATGCCTCATATGTGCGCAAAACATGCATTAGGCACACACGACCCCTAACACAACAAGCTGTGGGACACCCCCCAGCAATGGAACCATTTCAACATTGGCAACATTGTTGAATTAATTCCAGCAGAAGGGAAAAGGTTCCTCCTGGTCTGTGTATGCATGTTCAGAAGCTTTTCCCACAGGTACCCAGGATGGCAAAGCATTGGCCAAAGCATTCCTCAAGGAAATAATTCCCAGGTGGGGCCTGCCACAACATGTTTCAAGTGATAATGGTAAACCCTTTGTGTACACAGGCTTGAATAGCCTGACCAAGTATCTAGGAATAGATATGAGAAAACATTGCAGCTATCACCCCTTAATTAGGCCAAATATCGCCCTCTGGTCCTTTGGCAGAGCAGGACCAAACCACAAACGAGAACAGCCTAAGTGCATTTGTGATAGTGTTTGGCAGGCCTCCCAACACAGGAATAGGTCCACCCCCACTCGATAACCAGTTGCTTGACCACTCTCTCATGACCTACTGCGTCTCACTTTATGAGACGCTTCTGTCTGTGTCTAAGCAGGTGAAAGCAGTACTACTTCAAGCAGTACTACACATTCATCGAGAGCAGTTATGGAGAGAAGTGAAATCCCATAAATTTTAAGTAAATATGTTCTAAACTCTGAAAATCAAATAAAAATCATGCCTATAGAAAGGCATTTTAATACAAATATTACAGTCTTTGTGTGCTCAAAACTATATGTTCAAAGCTGCGTTTGTTATTCATGAACTGGCTAGCATTTTTGAGTTCTGTTCAAACGGAGCTAAAATGATCACCATTGACACAGTCACTGCTGAAGAATTTTGTAAAGGTTTGGTAATGTTATGATTGTTTTGGTAGTGACAAAATGGAATGTTCAGTCATTTGTTTTAATAAAATAAACAAAAGGTATAAGGTCATACAAAGCAAAAGGATTTGATCTAAAGTTCAAGTCAAGTATAATTATTTATCCAACTCTGACAATTTGGTAGAATGATCCACAATCAGTGAATCAAAATTAAGATGGTCAAAGTCTAAATGTGCCTAAATGAAAAAAAAAAATCCAAAAATCAAAAACAAAGCTGAGAAAAAATAGGATAGGCATAAGAGGAACTCAATGCTATGATGGAAAGGGAACCCATAAAATGAAGGAGCATCATTTTACAATAAAAGTACCCTCATAATAAATTTACAAATTTTAGGTTCTTTAGAGCACAGTTTCTCCACTACTGGGCCATGGACAACAAGTGGAAAACAAAGCACACTTTGGTAGTCCTTGGGCCTATACTAAGGGGAAGCAAGTGGTTTGTAGTGAGCCATCAAAGGCACCTCATAGTAAATATTAAATAAAAAATGTTTTTAAACTTTGGCTTGAACATCAAAGACTCAGACTTGGACTCAAACTTATAGAAGTAGAGAGGTGTCTGATTGCAGACTCTACACAGCCACTTACTTCTCCTGTGAATGGATTTGTTTCGTTTTGTAAATTTGATATACAGCAGTCAACAGTCAATTGTCTGTCACTGTGTTTATGCTCAGCATATTTTCAGCTTCTCAGACTCATTATTTACCAGCTTCATATTCGCATTTGTTGTTCCACTTTAAATGGTGCGGCAGTTGCATTCTGGTTCCTGACTGTTTAACATGGAATGAAAACTTGTAAAATGAAGCTGCCAGAAAAGGTTACTGTCATGCATCCTTCTAATCCTGTTTCCTCCATGGACTCAATCTCCCCTAACTCCCTGGATTACATGATTGTTCACTTCTGGCAGTGCTGGCGACGGTAGCAGCTGGACTAGCTCTCCACTAATGTGCAGTTTTATTTGTCGTTCTTTTTTTTTAGTAATTTGTACGTTTCGTCTACTGTTTGTCAACAATGTGCAAGTCTAACATTGTGTACAATCGACAAACATTACTGGACATTGGAAAACAATGTACAGACTTACCATTCAACCTGCTGTTTCTCAACCCCACACTGCCTATTGTTTACTCCAGAGCCCCGTTACTTCGCCTTCGACTGGAACACGTCATCAATGGGCATGCGAACATAAACACAAGCGGGGCAAACGTGGGGGCATCCGGGATAGGCTAGCTAAGCTAACTCGGATCCCACTCCCCAGCCTACTTCTAGCAAATGGCCAGTCACTGGAAAACAAGCTGGATGAACTAAGACTCAGGATCACGTCAGATCGCCAAACCAGTAACTGTTGTGTTTTTGTTATTACTGAAACCTCGCTTCACAGCAGCATAACAGACTATCACGCTTCATGGGCTCACAGCACACCATGCAGACCATGCGGCCGATTCCCTCAAAACAAGGGGAGGGAAGCTGTGAGTGTTTGTGAACGACCAATGGTGCAACAGCTCAGCTGTTGTCAGACACCTCTGCTCACCTGATCTGGAGTACATGGTGATGAGATGTAGACCCTATTACCTTCTTCGTGAATTTAATGTGGTTATCGTTGTGGCCATGTACATTCCTCCGCAAAGTGATGCTAAGCTAGCGCTAACTACACTAGCTAATGCTATCAGCAAGCAGGTGTCTCAACACTCAGAAGCTGCACTCAAACTGATCTCAGAACAGTGCTCTACAAGCTCCATCAGCACATCTCCTTTCCAACACGAGGAGAAAACACACTGGATCATGTCTAAACGAACGTGGAAGAGGCGGCAATAGCAAGGAGCTCAAAGCTGCCAGACACAACCTAAAGGCTGGCATCAGGGCTGCAAAGCACAAGTACAGCA
This sequence comes from Pygocentrus nattereri, assembly GCF_015220715.1. Lineage (NCBI taxonomy): Eukaryota > Metazoa > Chordata > Actinopteri > Characiformes > Serrasalmidae > Pygocentrus > Pygocentrus nattereri. Next base: position 4,062,407 of record NC_051219.1, read on the forward strand.
CACAAATTGCAGCCCACTTCTACACTAACTCAGACCCCCGACAGATGTGACAAGGGATTCAAGCAATTGTGGACCACAAGAACAAAGTTAGTGCTCCATTAACCACAGATGCCTCCCTTGCTGCTGAACTGAATAACTTTTACACAGGCTTTGAGACCACTGCTCAGTCTCAATGTGGTAACCCTGCCCTGTTCCTCCCCACAGAGGAGCCCCCACCTGCACCACTCACACTGACTACTGAAGAGGAGAGGAGAGCACTGACATGGGTCTCTACTCAGAAAGCAGCAGGCCCCGATGGCATTCCAGGGTGGGTTCTGAAAGCGTGTGCCAATCAGCTGGCTGCCACCTTCACGGAAATTTTTTCAACATCTCCCTGACACAGTCTGTTGTTCCTGCCTCCTTCAAAGCCACAACCATCATCCCCATCCCAAAGAAAACCACCGTATCAAGCATGAATGACTACCGCCCCATTGCTCTCACACCCATAGTCATGAAGTGCTTCGAGAGACTGATCCTCACTCACTTAAAGAGGAGTCTTCCCAGCACCCTGGACTCCCACCAGTTTGCCTATCAGGCAAACAGGACACAGATTCTCTGGCAATGCCCACTGCACTCAACCACCTGGAAGGAACTAACACCTATGTGAGAATGCTGTTCATCGACTTCAGCTCCGCCTTTAACATGATCATCCCCTCCAGACTTGTCTCCAAGCTCAACACACTTGGAATAAGTCACACCCTGTGCAGCTGGATTATGGACTTCCTCACCGGCAGACCCCAGTGTGTTAGGATGGGTGACCACACCTCCTCCTCCCTCACACTCAGCACAGGTTTTCCACAAGGCAGTGTCCTCTCACCAATGCTCTACACACTGTACACCTACTACTGCACTCCAAAACACAGCTCCAATACTTTCATTAAATTTGCGAATGACACCACAGTGATAGGCAATATCACCAACAATGATGAAGGACTGTACATTGAGGAAGTCAATCTCCTTACAGAGTGGTGTGCTGCCAACAACCTCTCCCTCAACGTAAGCAAAACCAAATAATTGATTGTTGGCTTCAGGAGGGGAAGTAGAGAGCATGCACCACTGAGCATTGAGGGGGCAATGGTAGAAAGGGTGAACAGCTTCAAGTTTCTTGGTGTCTACATATCTGAGGATCTCACCTGGTCACTCAACACATCTGGTATGGCAGCACCACTGCTGCTGAATGCAAGGCCCTGCAGAGGATGGTCAAAACTGCTCAACACATCACCGCAGCTGTCCTACCACCCATAGAGGACAACCAATGTGAGAGGAAAGCCACCAACATATCCTCAGACCCCACACATCCCAGCCACCCCTTGTTCCATTCTCTGCCATCACCAAGAGGTACCGGAACATCTGAGCCAGAACCACCAGGTTCAAGAACAGTTTCTATCCCCGAGCTGTCAAACTGGTCACAGCATCGACCTGTGCTTAACAACAACACTACAGTTCGTTACTGATCAGCCTGACCACCCAGCACACTACACACTGAGCTCCACCAGCTCAGAGGACTGTATGCTGTGCACGTTATCTCTGGCTAGCCTTATTTCTAGTGTATTTATATATCCATCCATCCATCCATTTTCTAAGCCGCTTCTCACTCAGGGTCTCTGTCTCTCTCTGTCTCTGTCTCTCTCTGTCTGTCTCTCTCTCTCTCTCTCTCTCTCTGTGTCTTCTTCTCTCTCTCTCTCTCTCTCTCTCTCTCTGTCTCTCTCTCTCTGTGTGTCTCGCTCTCTCTCTCTGTCTCTCTCTCTGTGTGTCTATCTCTCTCTCTGTCTCGCTCTCTCTGTCTCTCTCTCTCTGTGTCTCACTCTCTCTCTCTCTCTGTGTCTCTCTCTCTGTCTCTCTCTCTCTCCCTGTCTCTCACTGTCTCTCTCTCTCTCTCTCTCTCTCTCTCTCTCTATCTCTCTCTCTGTCTCTCTCTCTCTATCTCCCTGTCTCTCACTGTCTCTCTCTCTCTGTCTCTGGCTCAGCAGTGTCCACTCTGAGGGTGCGAGATGCGACACTGGCACTTTTCTTCCCCCATTCATGGACCACATCCTGAGAACACTTCTGCTTATCTTCTTGCTGAGAGCTCCAAATAAGGAGATTTCACTCATCAAAATGCTTCACTTGACCATCTATAGTGACCAATGTGTCTGATCATCGAAATATTTAGAACCATGCTGTGAAAAAAGCAGTTTCACCGTCAATGTGCTGTAAGAGTTAAGGGCCAATATCCCTTTTTAAAGCATAAATGCATGTAAATAAGGCATACTGTCTTTTAAAAATGCTGTTTTTCATTTACAGCAATACAATGTTATACAGCAAATGTTGCATAAGCTGTCATGAGCTGTCACACCTGTAATGACGGACATAATGTTCAATGTGATGAGTTAATGTCACATTATAATGTAAAGTCATGATATGAAACATTGTAGCACAAAATGGACATAATCTGTCATGATAACAAACAACATCTTCTATGGCATGATTATGTCAGCATTCTGGAGCATGGGGACATCAAAGTGATACCTTTTAATATCATGGCATTAAAGGTGATTTTGTTCCTTGTATTGTTTTGGAAGTTTTAATTAATATGTTTTTGGAACTGAACTTGATTGCCTAAATATAAAGAGTAAATTAACATGTTCACATCTGTCCACTCAAAACACATTCCAGTCATTCAAAATTTCATGCAGTCAAATAGAGTGACTATACAAAGACTAGTCAAATGTTTTATTGTCTTTAATGACTCTTCAATAATGCATGCAACAATGATGCAACTACTGTATTCATTTTCCCTTGTGTATCGAGATTCTTAGTGACTCTCATTATAAAATGACACCCACAGACTTTATCTCAACATAGTCAGTCAGAATGTTCACTTCTCACACTCGAAAAAGAGCTGTTGCATATGTACAGGGCCAAATGTCACACTGTCTTTCTTCTATCTCCTCACCATCAAGGGCTGAATCAGAAACGACTGCTAGTACATTTGTGGGTGGAGCTTCAGTAGGTCCTTTTTGGTGCTGCTGCTGCTGCTGCTCATGCAGACTTTATATTTAGGTCAGCATTTCTCGGAAAGGCCTGAATGACTGAATCACTTAGGTGTGGCCATGCAAAGTCCCAGATTAAAAAGAGAGATTTGTTGTTGTTGATGCTGTTTAGCTTTTAGTGTCGTTGGTTTATTTATTGTGAATAGTTCGTGGAAGGTGGGCAAACGCACCCACAAAGCCCACCCCCACACACGATTCACTATAAATAAATCAACAACAATGTATGTGTGTTGTGTCCTCCTTTGTAACCCCATCCTCTTTTGTTTTTTTCCATTATGTTAAACTCAACAAATTAATAGAAACAGGGGTGTTCAAATGTTTGCATACATGTTTATTGTTTTATAATCTATCTATCTATCTATCTATCTATCTATCTATCTATCTATCTATCTATCTATCTATCTATCTATCTATCTATCTATGACATTCTAGTAACACACCTACAAAACCAAGAGTCAGTGAGGTGAGAGTTTCACTTCCAGCTTTATCAAACCATGTTTATGTATATAGTGACTGAAAACTCAGAATGAAACATTTGAATATGGAAGGAAAGTCTGAATATAAGGCATGGTAATCTGAATATATGGAATGAAGCTTAAGAATATGGAATAAAAGACTAAATAGATGGAACCAAACTTGTGGATATAGAATGAAAGTTTGAATATATGGAATGAAACATAAGGTATAACACACAGCTCCAGTGATTTGTTGTAGATCATTGTGAATACAGGTGCGAGCTGGTTGGTACAGGCCCTCAGAAAGGAGGGTGATACACCACATAAAAGGTGTTAAGCTCATTAGCCAGCCGACAATCACACATTGTCTGGGGAATTGTTCTTTTGTAGCTGGTGATATTCTACAGGCCTCTAGATGGTTGATGGCTCGTTTGTGGACATCATACTACTCAACTTGTTTGAGTAGCTCTTTGCATGCATCTTTTATGGAGTGGTCTGCTGGGGTAACAGCATCTCAACTGTGGAGAGGAAGAGACTTGACAGATTCATTAAGAGGGCCAGCTAGACCCAGTGCAGGCAGTGGGAGACAGGAGGATGTTAGCCAGACTAGCATCCATGCTGGAGAACAACTCCCACCCCATGCAATACATACTGTATGTAAAGTTACAAGTAAAAAACTGTAAAAACTCTGTTAAGCAATTAACCAGGTTAATTAATTGCTTGTTAATTCAAACAGTGGCTTGGGTGAGTGAAGACCTTTAGAATCCTTCTGGTCTTCCTCAGGCTGCGACTGGTGTATAAATCCAGGAGGTTTGGGAGCTGGACCACTTCATGCTTGACTGGCATTTTAGACTTATGTCATGTCACCGTTCATAGGGTTCATACATATTTTTACCAATAAATTTCCATGACTTTTCCATGCCTCTTAGGCAAATTTTCATGACTACATGTTCTCTGAAATGTCTGTGTAATCATGAAGAATAAGAATAAAAATCTATGTCTATGTTTAGCCTGTAAATAGTGGTTCAGGCTTTCATCAAATACCATGACATATACCATCTTTGCTTCAGTAGTATCGACAAGATCAGTTGTGTAAAATAAGGAGCCAGAAGGTACAAAGGTACAAATATATGAACACCTGCATTCACCACGTGCAAATCTGTCAGCAGTCTGACTGTCCGGGGAACATGGCCTGAAAAAGCTGCCTTGTGTCTTTGCATGATGTGGTGAATTTGACCTTATTAATTCTATAGTCATAATATTATTTTCTATCATATTGGTTATTAGACTGTGTAGATTCTGGTTGAGTTTATCCTGTGGGCCTCTGACTGAAATATGGTGGAGCTGATTCAGGAGGCAGCTGGACAGCAGGATAGGGCCCCCCCTGAATCTAAACAATGCTATATATGGGGGTTAGGCGACTGGGGCTACTCTGGACAATAACGTATGTTTATACCAAATTTGGCTAAAGAAGATCCATACATCGAAATTGAGAACAGAAGCCAGATGTCCACATCGGTATAAAACCTGGAGTCGTAAATGTACGTGTCAGAGAATTTTGGCTCTTCTCTCCAAGCTCTTTCGCAAAGGCTTGTCTGTGACTTCGACCTCTCAATGCTAATAAACATCTTTATATGCAAGAGACGAGTGTCACCGAAGAGTTTGTTCCTACACCTTTACAGCATCGCGACTAAAGAAACCACAAGAATTTGGCGTCAGGTGAGAATAGTACTGGACTGGTGCTGGGTTGTCTGTGTTCGTGCCTGATCATCTCTTCATGGGCTTTTTCTATTCTGGGGTGCTGTGCTGTGTGGCTTTTGTGTCTCTCTCGACCTGATTAGGGTGACTCTGAAACTGCAGAAATCCTAAGACAGTCTCAAGACTGAGTGAGTCCGACTCCGGTCAGCGCGCGGCCGGACCGGTTCTCAATATACCCAGGGCTTGAGTACGGTCTCCATGGGAATGGTCCCAGGGGGTTCCAATGCTGGGGTTACTGTACTTCTGCTGGTCATTTTTGAGTATGCTCTGAGGGTGACCACTGAAAAGTGGCCCCTGAGAGTTCAAATTTGATTTTGCTCGGGTCTCTAATTGCTGGCTTGGTGCTATTCTGCAGTCACTCTCTGTCATGCTGTCAGGGGGGCGAGCGGGCTTCATGGTGGGTGCCACTGAGTGGGGAGTTCTGGAGAGTATGTTCAGGTGTGGATGCAGGAGTGGACAGACCTTTGTACGAGCTCCAAAAGTTTAAAATATACCTTAGGGTACATAGGAGATTTGAGAATTATTAGGGTTGCGTGATAGTATAACTCTGCTAGATGAGTCATATTCAACTACAGAAGCTTCTCAGATAATTTTGACAACACCAGATCCTTTAAAGACGGTAGTTAGAGCTAAAAGAGGAAGAGGGGTTCATCTTCCCTGTCGATGTGAGAGATTTAATGTTGGAGGTAATAACCCTCCTCGGTGGAGAAATAGTCGTGGTGAAGATGTGCTGTTAGAGGGACCTGAAGTTGATGCAGTTCCTCATGATCAGAGGAAGTATCTTTTATATAATGCCATGAGGTGGTTCAAAGTTAAGAATGATTGTTCGCTTTTTGTGCGTAATGTCACATGGGAAGATCAGGGAGAATATACATGTACTTATTTCAAGCAACATTTTAAGTTTGTGCCATCTAGTAAGGGGTGGAGAGAAGGCTACATAACTCGTAAGGTGGTAGTTGTGTTAAAAGATGTGAGTCCTACTGGAGTACTTACAGCTGTGAGGAGTGTTCAGGGGGAATTACTTACAGCAACCACTCCGAGGGTGAATAATACACAGATGAGGGTCACTACTTTAGCTCCGGAAATAACTAAGAGTGTTAACACATCAATACAGGCTACTACTTTAGCTATGTCTCTGAAGGGGTTGAATGTTACTACAGCAATGGTGACAGCCTCTACTATTGTCACTTCAGGAAACATTACAAGTGAAGATAGGACAAGGTTAATTTTGGCTAATGAAACAGAGACAACATCTTTGTTGCCTATGAACTCTGTAAATGTGATCCAGACATTTGACATGACATCAATAAAATTTAAAGAGGGGGTAAATATAACTCAGAAGTCTATGCTAAAGATAGAGTCTAGTGTGAAGACTAGTAATGAGACTTTTGAAATGAGAGAACCAATGGTGGATGATGAGTTTTTTTGATTCTGATTGGATATCAGAAGATATGATTGACCGTTATCGTGCATTACAGAAGAGAGAAGCTAAGTGGAAAGCATATGGATTTGATTCCTCAGCAATGAAAATAGCAGACCCATTTGCGGGGAGAAATTTATGGTTTCAGCAGTTGACTCATTCTGTGAGATCAGTGAGTAAAGTGGATGGTCCATGTGTAGTGAAGATTCCAGCACCAGGTTCATGGTCTTTAATTTTAGAAGCGGTGCCAGAACCATTAGCTATCAAATGTCAATATTATGTAGTATCGTGGATGTTATACCATCAACACTCGCCACAAAATAGATGGATGGCTATATCATCGCATTTGTTTAGACCTCAATTAGAATGTGCTTGGTTAAGTAACTTGCCATACATAAATTTACTTCATCAGCAGGAGGATGTGACGACGGCGATTCCTGATGCAATATGATGGAATTGGAATATTTCCATGGTATGGTGTGACGTTTTTGGCTGATCATATTGATAATATTACTTATACATTACAAGGTTTTGCAAATGAGACAATAAAGGGTTTTGAATATTTGTCCAATACTCAAAAGAGTCATAGATTGACATTGGTGAAACATGATATGGCGCTTGATTACATTTTAGCTAAACAAGGAGGTCTTTGTGTGGCTTTGAATTTGACAGGAGACGATTGTTATACTTTAATTCCTGATAGCACTGATAACATAACTAATGTTATAGATGCATTGAAACATATAAGAGATGCACTTGGTCCTTCTGAGGGAGCTGGATGGTCAGCTAATGCTTGGTTGTTAGAGAAGTTGGGTCCGTTGGGGTCAGCTATGGTTCAGGTTCTGATAGCAGTGGTTATATCATTGTGTGCAATGTTTTGTTTTTGTACGCTGATATTGACCTGTGTGAAAGCTATGATATTGAGATGGGTAGGAGTTGTGATGCCAGGGGAAAATGGTCAGTTGTCAGTCTTACAGATGACTGATATAGAAGAGGAAGAAGTGATAACTCCTAAATTGATGGATAAATATCCAATTTGAGGATTGAGTTTACTATAATCTTGACATTTATTCTTGTCTTTTGTCATTATGTAATGGGATAATTAATTTCCATTTATTTGATTTATATTAACTAATATATTAATCAATATATTACTGTATGTCAGTGGTTTTGCAAAAAGATACTGGCTGGTGCTTTCTTTCTTTCCTCTAGTATGAGAAAAAAGGGGGGAAAGGCCACTGGGAATGCTGAAGGAACTTGTCCTGACAGAGAGAATAAAGTGGACTGGAGGATGTTCCTATTCACGACATCATTGACACCACGATGCTGTGATGGACTGTCCAGAGTCAAGGAGGAGCTTCAGTGTGACATATTCTTATGTTTATGTACCTGTACAAGTATTTGTTTGTGTTCCATTATGTTATAATTGGTGAGATTCTGTTTATTGTACCTGTTTGAAGAATGACGTTTCTGTTATGGGGTAAGTGCATTGGGACCTCAGATGTTTTTTTCTTTTCTCGATGGCTAGGGATATGGTTGCTAGGCAGGGATAGGTCTGCTGGAAAGTCCGATGGGTTGACCAGCTGGAAGGTGGACATTTTTTGATTTTATTTTCTGAGGTTTCAAATGTATTTGCCAATTACATTTTAAGTGATTTGTTATCATCCTTTTAAGATTGACATGGAGTACAATAGGTGGTTGCTCAGGGCAGGAGGACCGCGAGAGACTTTTTCCTGTCTAGATTGTTTGATGGACATTTAAGACAGAAAGCTGCCTGACAGGTTTTTCGTTCTCGCACTCCATGTACTTAAAGTATGCTAGTAAGAGCCCTTCCTTGGTTTTTTGAGACGTAAATGTCCCAAAAAAGGGGGGAACTGTGTTGAATTTGACCTTATTAATTCTATAGTCGTAACATTATTTTCTATCATATTGGTTATTATACTGTGTAGATTCTGGTTGAGTTTATCCTGTGGGCCTCTGACTGAAATATGGTGGAGCTGATGCAGGAGGCAGCTGGACAGCAGGATAGGGCCCCCCCTGAATCTAAACAATGCTATATATGGGGGTTAGGCGACTGGGGCTACTCTGGACAATAACGTATGTTTATACCAAATTTGGCTAAAGAAGATCCATACATCGAAATTGAGGACAGAAGCCAGATGTCCACATCGGTATAAAACTTGGAGTCGTAAATGTACGTGTCAGAGAATTTTGGCTCTTCTCTCCAAGCTCTTTCGCGAAGGCTTGTCTGTGACTTCGACCTCTCAATGCTAATAAACATCTTTATATGCAAGAGACGAGTGTCACCGAAGAGTTTGTTCCTACACCTTTACAGCATCGCAACTAAAGAAACCACAATGACTTGTAGAATCGTGAGAATAAGGCTACATTTATACAGGGAGTAAAAGTGGTTTGATTTTCTCACCAAATCCGATTTTTTTTTTAATTTGGCTGCTCACACCATCTTTTAAATGGTATCTCTATGCGACATCAGTCTGAACAGATCAGCTCCCAAACCAACTCACATGCGCAAACCAAAAGAGCTTCATATGGCCCATACAGAGGTAAACAATAATGACAGCCAGTGAACACCTGTCACTCCAGGTGCTTCAGTTTCATCTTAGTCACCATCACAGGAGTGATTATGAAGTTCCAATGGTTGACAGCTGGGCTCATTGCGCAGAATGTGTTAGAGTTCACATTATTCAGCCAAGGCCATTTCTTTGATCCGTGTCCTCATTAAACCTTTTGTGCATGCTGCAGACTCGGTTTGAAAACATCTTCGAACACGAAGCGGTTGTGATGAGTTTCTTAAATTTTTTTTGCCACAGAAACATCAGCCTAAATGTTTTTGAGTCTCAGCAGCGTGAAATTATGACAAATGTTGAGTTGGATTGATGTAAACGTCACATGAATTCTCATCTGGCTGTTCAGACTGAGTCGCATTGCCACAGATTGTATATATATCAGATTTCAGTAGCACAAATCAGAATTGAAAATATCTGATTCAGTGTTTATGTCTGTTCACATTGACACAAAGACAAACATCTGTGTCACATATGAAGAAAAAGATCAGATTTGGGCCGCCTTTACCTGTTGTGTAAACATAGCCTTAAACCATCTTTAGCGCCCGCAGTACCTCTGCAGTTAGGGCTCTGTTTCTGGACACAGCACTCAAAATGGTGCCTTGTTTGATGGTGGGTGAGAGGGAAGCACTACAGGTGGAAGAGGGTATCATGTTGGTCACTGGGGTGGAAAAGCTGGTGATGGGGTTCAGAGTTGGTTTGCTAAGTTACTTGTTACTTTGTTAAGCATGGTCTTGAATACAGAGACAAATTGAATACTAGTAGGCCAAACATTTAATGGTGCTTCCATCATGAGCAGGCATGCATTAAAGAGCAAGCAAAGCATGCGTTTTATGTCCACTGCAGTGCACACTGGCTTACTTTAGTTTTAGTAGACACTGTCAAAACTGTTCCTGAGGCAGACCAGTTCTTCTCCTTCCTAGAAAGATTATATGTCTTCACATCTGGACAGTGTATGTGTATCATAAATGGCCTAGTGTACAAAACGAGATGTATGAAGTTGCACCCAGAGAGCTCCAAACATTAAGTGATACTCGCTGGGCTTGTGAGTATAAGTCTCTACGTAACATTATTGATCGATTGCCTGCCATTAAGCGAGTCCTTCAGGACAGATCTGTTGAGGCACGAGGTCTGCTTGCGCAAATAGCCTATGGAATGAAGTGTTGACTACTGCTGAGCAGTGTGGTACTGCAGTACAGCCCACGGCAAAATGATTTTAAAAAAAAAGCTACGCTCTCAACTTGGCGTACACTGTGTGCTCTCTTCTGTAGGTCAGAAAACGTCAGATTCAGAACTACATAAAGAGAGTTTTCGTACAGGATTTTTCTACCCTGTTTTAGATACTCAGATACTCGCTGAAAGTAGCAGGTGGTTCTCCAACAGAAACTGTGACATCATGAATGCCATTCAATCTCTGAACCCTAAAAGTGGTGGAATTCTCAAAGAGAATGCTCTGTTTTCATTTGCTAAAATGTATGAGTCAAACATTGAGGACTTGGGACATGAACTACATCAATTCAGGAGAATTTTGGAAAAGAAAATACAAACTGGTGTGCCAAGACCGTCTAGTGTTGTAGAACTGGCATCATTTATTGAGCCTTATAACAAAGTTTTTTGAACTCTTCAAACTGTGCAAAGTAGCTGTTTCAATCCCTGTTACTACTGATTCTTGTCAGCAAAGTTTTCTGCACTAAAGCTGGTGAAAACCTATCTAAGGTCCACTATGACAGATGACAGATTGAATAATTTGGGTGTACTGAGTATTGAGTCAAGGAGGATAAAGGACTTGAATCTGGACGAATTTGTAGATCTGTGTTGTAAGAAAGCATAACAACTGTACAATACATTTGATGTAATGGAACTTGAATATGCACCTTCTAATTAGCTGTTTCACTCCCAGGTAATATGTTGATTTGTTTCAAGAAGACTTTGAAGCTTTGAGGGGTGATTTTTGTTAATCTGTTTGTATGAGATGTGAGAAAACAACCTGTAAGAGTTCTGTTGGCAAGAAAACATACAAACTATAGAAGACAGCTGATGTAAAAGAAATTTAATAAGAAACTGTACAAAATTAATAACATTTTAAATCATAGAAAAGACATTGAAAGGTGATCATTTGTTAATGTGTTTGTATGAAACATAAATATAGAATTCAGATGATGCAAAATTGTAAATTGAAATTGTAACTGAAAACTGCATTAATAAAATGTTGAATGATATTGAATGCATACATTTGTTTTTTAATGCCTGCAAAGCACCATAAGCTAAAAAGCATTCGGCCCCTCTAACATAACCACTGGCCCTAGACTGACCCCCAAGTTGAAACTGTCTAGAACCGCCACTGGCAGTATGATGTGTATTAAAGCTGGAAAGTGAGCTATGCACGCAGCAAATAAATGTTATATCATTGCCACACAAGGAAAAAAATATCATTCCATTATCATTCATATCATTCATTATTTACTAACAGAATAATATGCATAGACTGGGATTTTCAGCCTAAAAAATTACAGTTTTATTTAAAAAATTACACTTTATTCATAAAAACTAAATTAACCAGCAGAATAATAAATGAATATGCTGTATTTGTTCTTGCAACACCACATAAACAAGTGACTCTTGAAAAGAAAGAACTCTTGCATATGATAACATTTGCATAAGAAGTTAAGTTTTTTGAGAAACCATGTTGGAGTACTTCAGTCTTTAACCTACTGAACACCGAAATGTTATTATCATAGCTAGATTTCAAAAAGTATGTAGATTTGTATTTCATCCTTGTGTGGTTTGGACTTCAGTGACAGAGGTTACGTAGTAAGTAGTCACACAGCTACGACACAGTAACTTCCTGTATTGTTGTCTTACCTGGAAAAAAAACAGCAGTGTCAGAATTCAAGTACAGTCGGTACAAAATTAGATCAAATAAGCAGTGGTCTTCCTGCAGGATTGTCCATGCTTAACTACAAGAGATCCTGAACTACACAAAAGACACACCTGTGCAGAAGCCGTGAGGATAATGTGTCCAAAAGTGCTATAATAATATCAGACATGCATGTTTTGAATTTAGTCACAGATGTCATGATAGACGTGATCGTTTTCTCTGGTTTCAGTAGTGGTGATTAGTGTGGTGATGGCTAACCTCTTTACTGAGGACACAGTGGACGATAAAGATGAAGGTGCCCTGCTGAGAGTTGAGGATCAAGAAGATAATCTCTAGCGCCTCACTGTTGGCGGTGAAGACACCCAGTATCCAGGGGCAACCGAAGATGACAAACTGGGCCATGGTTTTAAAGAAAATAGTCCTACAAAGAAAAAGAGAGGATGGATATTCTGCTGATATTTGTGTCTGTTTGGACTAGAAGTTTAGGGTTTTCTTTTTTTTCCCTTTCTGTTTGTTTTGGAATATAGTCCAAATGTTTGAATGTCTGTAAGTATCTAAAGATTGCAAAACTTTAAGGTAACATCTCAGTTTAGGTTTGCATTGTAATGCCTTCACAATGATATTAAGACATATCAAGCCAGTTGTTGGTAACTAAACGGAAATTCATTACTAACTGGAATTAATTAAATAATAATAATTAAGTTGCATTTCTTCACAAGATCTTGAGAGAATGATTTCTTTATCCCTGGGGAAACAATGTTTGTGGTTATGTGGTAATGACATAAACAACTCAAGATCTCGAGAAAACAATTATTAAATCGGTACCATGAGAAAATGCAGTAAATGAAATTTCTATATTTATGTTTTTAAACTTATTTTCTTATTGTTTAAATGTAATCTTGCAGTCAGTTATCAAACATCATATGGCACAAAATTCTTTTTTATATAGTCAAAGGTATTTTAGATAAGTCTCAAAGTTATACGCTATAGTATGTTAATAATGCTTTATTGACATTTTAATAATACCATCAGAAATGGATCAATTTTACCAGTTTCATAATTCTGACCGACACCTGCCTGTAACATCAGACTTTGTAATAATAATAATCTCATACTATTTATGTAAAAAAAAATAACAGACCAAAAAAGACCCTAACATAATTTAAGATGTATAATAATAATAATAATTCATAATAATAATAATAATAATAATAATCTTTTTCTTTCGGCTGCTCCCTTTAGGGGTCGCCCCAGCGGATCATCTGCCTCCATCTTGCACTTTCCATTGCCTCCTCTACTTTCACACCAACCATCTCCATGTCCACCTTCACTACATCCATAAACCTTCTCTGAGGTCTACCTCTTCTCCTTCTACCCGGCAGCTCCATCTCCAAAATTCTTTGCCCAATATATCCACTATTCCTCCTCAACACATGTCCAAACCATCTCAACCTGGCCTCTCTGGCTTTATCTCCAAACTGCTCCACCTTCACTGTCCCTCTGATCTGCTCATTTCTAATCTTGTCCATCCTTGTCACTCCCAAAGAAAATCTCAGCATCTTTATCTCCACCACCTCCAGCTCAGCCTTCTGTCTTTTAGACAGAGCCACAGTCTCCAAACCATACATCATAGCAGGACGCACTACTGTCTTGTAAACCTTCCCTTTCACTCTTGCTGCTATCCTTCTGTCACACATCAGCCCTGACACCCGTCTCCACCCACTCCATCCTGCCTGCACCCTCTTCTTCACCTCTTTTCTACACTGCCCATTGCTCTGGATGGTTGACCCAAGATATTTGAAGTCATCCACCTTTACGACCTCTACTCCTTGCATCTTCACCTTTCCACCTGCCTCCCTCTCATTCACACACATGTATTCCGTCTTGTCTCTACTGACCTTTATTCCTCTCCTCTCCAGTGCAAACCTACACCTCTCCAGATTCTCTTCCACCTGCTCTCTACTCTCACCACAGATTACAATGTCATCTGCAAACATCATGGTCCATGGAGCCTCCTGCCTGACCTCATCTGTCAACCTGTCCATCACCATTGCAAACAAGAAGGGGCTCAAAGCTGATCCCTGATGTAACCCCACCTTCACCTTGAAACCATTTGTACTCCAACTGCACACCTCACCACTGTCTCACTATCCTCATACATGTCCTGCACCACCCTAACATACTTTTCAGCTACACCTGACTTCCTCATACAGTACCACAGTTCCTCTCTTGGCACCCTATCATATGCCTTCTCTAGATCCACAAAGACACAATGCAACTCCTTCTGACCTTCTCTGTACTTCTCTACCAACACTCTCAACGCAAAAATGGCATCTGTGGTACATTTTCTGGCCATGAAACCAAACTGCTGCTTACTGATCTGAACCTCTCGCCTTAGCCTTGCTTCAACAACTCTTTCCCATACCTTCATGGTGTGGCTCATCAACTTCAACTTTATAGCTCTGTATAATAATAATAATAATAATAATTTATATAGCACCTTTCACAAACCCAAGGATGCTTTACATCATCATCATCAAAAAAAATTATAAATACTACAGAGAGGAAAAAAGGAAGGTTTTTAAAAGGGATTTGAAGGAAGACAGAGAAGAGCAATTACAAAGAGTGAAAGGTAGAGAATTCCAGAGTTTAGGGGCAGCAGCACTGAAAGATCTGCCACCCATAGTAGAAAGTCTAATTGAGGGAAATGTGAGGAGTCCAGCATTGGGAGATTGGAGAGCACGAGAGGGACAGTATAAAGATGTATGGCGTGTGTTACCTGTTTTTATTTATCTGTGAAACTTGATTGTTCAGGCGAGCCAGAGAAGATCGCAGACTGATACTAATGAAACTGAAAAGGATCATGTTGGACTGTAAATGTAAAAAAACTAGGTTATGCTTAGGTTTAACTGTTTCAACAGCTAATTTGTTAGTAATTTCAGCATTTGTAGTGCATCTCCTTGTATATACAAAGAAAATTGGACCAAAAAAATACAATGTTCTCCAATTTGACCCTTGTTTAATAAAACAAGGATTTATTGAACACTTTTATAAACTAAGAATAGACCAATCAGTTTGCACTTTAGTTACTGAAAAATAAGCATTAGTATGCAATAAGCCTGGCATTTTAAGGGGTTGACTGTGACTGAAATGGGTGGTTCCATGTATACTTACTGCAAGGATGAAAAAAACAGGACCCAAAAAACTCCAGTTGAAACCTTTGCTTGTTGCAAGCCAACACCTAAAGAGAGGAAAGGTTGAACAATGCTTGACTAGTTGCAATGGGAAAATGTTTACTTTGCTTAAATATTATAGAAGTTAATTGTTTGTACTTTTTGCTCAGTTATATTTCCAAAAAGATGATTTTTAATGTATTGCTTTGTTAAAACATTCAACCAAATTCATATTCAGTGTAAAACAAAACAACTATGAAAATTACCAACAATACCAACAATCTATCACCACTACACCACATCTATAATGTCCAGGCAACCTGCTAGGCCACCTCCAGTTACTAGGAGTTACTCACCAGCCCAGTGAGCCTGGAGTGAGTAAACAGGCCTGAGTGGTAGCAGCTGTGGGCACCCTTTTAAGACTTGATCACACACTGCTTACCGCTCAGTCTTGAGTTCACATCGCCTGTACTCTGACTCAGCTGGTAATCTTGGTACCTATTTCAAGGCTTTGCTTTCTCTAGTTGTTCTCCAGTGTAATTATATAAAAAGATCTCTTAAACATTTATTGCTCTCCATGTTTCTCCATGGTTAAGGAGAAATGATGGCAAGAAGGGAGTTAACATCACACACCACCAAAAAGAAAACTTTGAATCCATCTGTTAAAACATTTGCTATGTGCTTTTACATAGCCGAGTATGTTTAAATGCAGATACCTTTTGACTTTCACTGTACAAGTGTATTCTTGGCTCCACACTTCCACTTTTAACTGAGCAAGACTTTGATAAAGTACTTGATAAAGTGATAAATTACTCATACTCAAGTACTTAAAAGTAGAATTTCAACTATAATTTCTCTGTACTTTTTATAGCACTGCTGATTATTGAAGTACAACAACCAAACTTCATCTCACAATACCTAATGAAAATAAATAATGATAATGATAATAAATTTGTATTATTCTCCACACTCACTCTTCACTGCTGTATCCATTAGGTTCCACTCCAGCAGACACACCCACCACAATCAAAGCCACCATATACCCCACCAAAGTTAAAAGCTTCCAGTTAAGCACCTCCTTGTGCTTTGATTTAGGACGTGATAAGTTCTTTATAGCAATGAAGAGCATCAGTGCCTCAATGAACATCCACACAAAAGCAGAGAGGAAGAGGAAGTGCATAATGCCTGCCAGCACTGCACACGCCAACTGCAGAAAGAGTGAATTAAGTACAGAAATATTAGTAGTGCTGCAGTTTCCTGCAACTTTACACTATATTATTACAAAATACAACTTATTACTGTTTCCTTAATTCTGATGGTGAACTAGGGATTATTTGTTGGTACTGCATTGTCCCTATTGTACTACTGTATATACACTATGTGGACAAAAGTATTGGGACACCTACACATTACTCCTACAGAATCTTTTATGACATTCCATTCTAAATCCATATGCATTCATATGGAGTTGGTCCCCCTTTGTAGCTATAACAGCTTCCACTCCTCTGGGAAGCTTTCAAGATTTTGGAGTGTGCCTGTGTGAGTTTTTGCCCATTCATCCAGAAGAACATTAGGGAGGTCAGACACTGATGTTGGACAAGAGGCCCTGACTCGCAATCTCCATTCTGGTTCATCCCAGAGGTGTTTGATGGAGTTGAGGTCAGGACTCTGTGAGGGCCAGTCAAGTTCTTCCACATCAAACTCACCCAGCCATAACTATGGACCTTGCTTTGTGCACTGAGTCCCAGTCATGCTGGAACAGACAAGGCTCTTCCCCAAACTGTTCCCAAAAAATAGGAAACTGGAACTAAGGGTTCTAGACCAACCCCTGAAAAACATTCCTATATCATTATCCCTCCTCCACCAAACTTTACAGCTGGCACAATGTGGTCAGGCAGGTAAGGTTCTCTTCGCATTTACCAAACCCCAGACTCATTTATCAGACTGACAGATAGAGAAGCATGATTTGTCAACCCACAGAATATGTTTCCTCTGCTTCAGTGGCAGTGTGCTTTACACCACTCCCCACCAACCCTTGGCATTGTGCAGTTCTTTTGCTGATGTTCCTTCCAGAGGCAATTTGGAACTCCGTAGTGAGTGATTCAACAGAGGATGGGCTCTGAGTGCTTCAATTCTCAGCGGCCACACTGAGTTTGTGTGGTCTACCACTTCATGGCTGAGCTGTTGTTTATCCTAAATGCTTTTATTTCACATTAATAGCACTTACAGTTGACAGGAGCAAATCTAAAAGGAAAAAATTTCACAAACTGACTTGTGGCAGAGGCAGCATCGTGTGAATAGCCATATGTAACGTCACTGAGCTCATCAGTACGACCCTCTACTGCCAGTGTTTGTTTATCGAGACTGCAAATTTTGAGATTGTTTGTTTGTTTAATTTATTAAAGTATTTTGTTGTCCGTGAACAACAACAGACACTAGAGCGCTGGAGGAGCTCAGGTCGATAAAGCCTTCTTGAAATTTTTGGAACAGCAATGCATTTTATTTCACTGTGTAATGTATGGAATGTCCATTCTCTTTCATCTTTTTATCCACCATTGCAACTGAAACTGTGTTTTGCATAATAATACATTTCTTTCAAAGTCAAATGTTTTTGTAGACATGCCTCTGGACGCGCCGCCTGCCTCCGCGGACGTCGTTGCAGGCTCCCCTGCCTCTGCGGACGTCGCAGCCCCTTTGTCCCCACCCATCCCGCCCTCACCTGTTTCTGCTGTTCCCCGTGGGTCTCCTGCGTCTCCTGTTTCTGTTACTTTGTTTTTGCCTTGCTCTGTTCCTGGTTTTGTCTTGTTCCCTTCTGTGTCTGTGCCCGTTCCTGTTCCCGTTGTGGTTCCCGTTCCTGTCTCTCCTTTTGTTTCTGTCCTGGTTTCTGTCTGTGTGTCCGTTTCTGTGCCTCTGTCTGTCATGGTTCCTGTTCCCCTCTCATGGTCTGTGCGTGGTCTGTCTTGCGTTCCTTTTTTCCTTGTCCTGTTGTGCCTCCGTTCGTCTTTCGTTCAGTGTCATTTTGTGTTGTGCCTCCTCCCTCTGTTTTTTGTCCTCATTCTGTTTGTGTTTCATCTGTTCCTGTGTCTGGTGTTGTGTCTTCCATTTCTGTGCCTGTTCCTGATCCGGCTTCTGTTCCATGTTCTCCGCCTGTGTCTGCTCTTGTTCCATGTTCTTGTGTTTCTGTGCCTGTTTCCGTTCCTGCGCCTCCTTCTGTTCCCATTTTGGTTTCTGCTCCTGTTTCGGTGTCTGTGTCTTTGGCTTCCGCTCCCGTTCCTGCTCCTGGTTCTGCTGCTGTTGTTCCTGCTTCTGTGTCTGTGCCTGTTCTGTCCTCCGTTCCTTGTGTCCCGGCTCCTGTCCCTGTCTAGTTTGATTTTGTTTTGTTGTGTTTGGTGCACCTCGGAGTGTGCACCTTTGGGGGGTGGGGGAGTAGGGTACTGTCATGATTGGCCCCTCTCAGTCCTGTCCATGTGTTCGTGTTTTGTTTTGGTCTAGTCCACGTGTTTTTTTTGTTTTGGTTTCCTAGTCCGGCCCCTTGTTTTGTGACTCTGCCCCTGATTATTCCCACCTGTGTTTCCACCTGAGTCCTGTTATTTCTTGTTAGCCCTCTTGTATTTAAGCCCTGTGTTTGCCCCTTGTGTTTGCCGGTCTTTGTTTGATGTTTGATCGTGCTGTTGTTTGATATGTTTGATTTGTTTGTAAGCCTGTTTTGATGTGCTGTTTGTATTTTGTTATGTCTGTCCCTCCTGCTCTTCATATTGGTCACTTGGACCTGGACTGTCTCGACCATGACCCTGGATTTGTCCTTAATAAAAGTCGCTTATCTCCGCATATGCGTCCGCCCCCTCGCTCCCTGGCGTTACACATGTAAACAATGTAGACATGACCAGATTATTTTTCCCATTTGTGAAAAAAAAGTTATCATAAGTGAAAAACATGGATATGTAATAAAAAATGTGACCACATTATTCACATAATGTGACGTGTTTGTGTGATCTTGTATTTTTCAGACACTTCACATGTGAAATATGTGACTTTATTGTAAAGGCATTCGCAAATAAGTTTGTCTGTAAGGTTAGTATTAAGTTTACGGTACTATATTTCATTTCATCACTAAGTTCAGCTTAAACACAGGCTATCCAAACTTGTGAGAATTTTCATATTCATATTCTTTATTCCTGTGTTGCAATAATTACATTATATCCATCATATATGTTGAAACCTAAAGCCTAACTCTCATGGAGAAGCTTATTAGCCAATGGTTTTCTGCTGAGCTGGTCATCCCAGGCCTTTGCAAGCCATTTTTAATTCATTTTAAAATACAGACTACTGTCACTTTCTGCTATGAATCTTTATTCATTTATATGGGTGCATTACATCTGCATGTCTACCATCAGTAGTAGTCTTTGGGCTGTGTGCAAAGGTGTAAACTTTAACAGGAAGCAAGAGGCATTGGTGAGATGACTGGAGGCGAACTTCTGCAGGCTTTAGGCGTTAGTTCTTTGACATTGGACTGGCGCATCTGGTCCTTAACCCTTCTTTTGACCTTAACCTATACCCAAAAACTAAACTTATCCTAACACTCATTCTAAACATAGCACTTACTGAAACCCTAGCCTTAAACTAAAATCTTACCTTAACACACACTTTGACTCAAAGCCCAAACCTACTCTTAACAATCAGTGTAAGCTCTACAGTGTGAACTCTACATAATATATACTGGCTAAATAAAATAGAACCTAATCTAATATTAGAAAACAATCACTTCTAAACCAATTTTATCACTAGATGTGAGTATCTCTAAAAAATAAAAACCCTTACATTGACTATACTTCATAGATATTCACCCAATGAAGCTACAAATACACAATAATTTCCTGTGGAGGGTGTGTGTAGGTAAGGACACTCACCTGGTATTTTTTCTTTAGCAATGTGTGTGTGAGCAGGAAGAGGAGGTGGCCCAATAACAGGCTTATACACAGGTTGATTCGAGCCGTGTTGATCACTCTGGGGTTCTTCCAACAGAGGGCAAAAGTCAGCAGAGCCAAGCCCAGGAACACCAGCCCAAATGACACGACCACCATGTTGATCACTTTAAAGCGATCTTCACTCTAAAATTAATATTCAGTAGGAAATCTATAGTCAAATTAAGCAACAAGTTACAAAAGAGAGCTTTTCATGGACTTATAGAGTATCAGACATACATGCCTCACTTCTAGAACAATTATACAGTAAGACTCATTGTCCATCAGCTCCACTTACTGTATAGCTGCACTTTGCAGGTCTACACTTACAGACTGTAGTCCATCTGTATCTCTGATACTCTGTTAGCCTCCTTTTACCCTGTTCTTCAGTGGTCAACACCTCCATGGACCCTCACAGAGCAGGTACTATTTGGGTGCTGGGTCATTCTCAGCACTGTAGTAACACTGATGTGGTGGTGGTGGTGTGTTAGTGTGTCCACTCAATATCCATTATTAGACAATCCTACCTTGTCAGTCCACCTTGTAGATGTAATGTCAGAGATAATAGCTCATCTGCTGCTGAACAGTTTGGTTCATCCTGTAGTCCTTCTACAGTGGTTATTTCCCACAGAACACTGTTGACTTGATATTTTTGGTTGGTGGACTATTCTCAGTCCAGCAGCAACATTGAGGCACTGCTGTGTCTGATCCACACAGACCAGCACAACACACTGTACTGTGCTGGGAGTGATCCACCACCCAAAAAGTACCTGCTCTGTGAGGGTCCATGGGGGTCCTGAGCACTGAAGAACAGGGTAACAGAGTATCAGAGAAACAGATGGACTACAGTCTGTAACTGTAGAACTACAGAGTGCAGCTATACAGTAAGTGGAGCTGATAAGATGGACAATGAGCATAAAAACAAGGAGGTGGTCAGAACGTTTTGCCTGATCGGCATAGATTTCCATACCTGAGTTCTACACATACTTGCACATACTACCAACACAGGTTCAAAGTAATGTACCTTGTATTTAACTGGCTATGTGTATTACATATATACACATTATGATTTGTTATTAGACCTGTAGGCTTCTCGCTGTGGTAGCAGTGTTTGAGTAGGTGGGGAACTGGGAAATTTTTGTTCTCTGTGTTGTCACATGAGGCTAGCTTGTCGTAAACTTGAGAAGTTTTGGTAAGATTTATGGTCCATATCCAGAGTAAATGTTCTCTGATTACCTGACGTGGGTTGATCTGCATAATAAGAGCGAAAGTTGATAGGTGACTACTGGAGCACACAGTATAGCTGTGATTGGTCTTTATACGTGTACAGCCATCTGTGACCCAATCAGTTTCATTCCAGTACACACAGGAATGGACATAATTGGGTCTCAACTCCTGAACAAGACACAAAGGGAAAGAATGATAAAAAATAACATCAACCTTTTTATAAATGAATATGCTAAAAATGCAAAAAATTCATATGAAATCAGTTTAAATGTAAAGTTATCAAGCAAGCAGAAAACACAACCGATTGTTTAAACCACTGTAACTTAACCCATCATTTTACATCATTTGTTTTTGAATTTTATCATATTTCTTAGCATAATTTAGATTTCTAGTCTAAAATGCAACACACAAACCAATAAGCTACCATTTGGGTGAGATTAAATGCAGCCCCAAACTTGGATTTTAGATTTTATAAAACCATCTATAATAATAATAATAAAAAAAAACAAACATTTGTCATCACTTTTTATACTATTTATGTCTTTTGCTTAGTGTAGGCCAACAGGTTTGGAGCTTTGCTGTGCTAAACATTGGACCAGATATACTGAGCCTTTTGCACCAGTTTCAGCCTCAAAAAAAGACACTTAAATGTGACATTTTTCATCAAATTTGACTGAATTTCAACTTATTTGCTGAGTTTAACATATTGAAAATTAAAAAAACTGAACAAAAAACATTAATTAATTATATTGTTTTATATTATTACATCTTAAGTTCAGCAAATAAACTGCGTGTTCTCTGTAGAGAGTGTGTTTTTCTTAAATACATTTGGAGGCGCTCAAATCTTTGAATATGACTATAATAAAAAATGTTTTCATAGATGTTATTTGATATCCTGTAAACATCCATCCATCCATCCATCCATTTTCTAAGCCAATTCTCCGTCAGGGTCGCGGGGGGATGCTGGAGCCTATCCCAGCAGTCTTCGGGCGGAAGGCAGGATACACCCTGGACAGGTCGCCAGTCCATCGCAGGGCAGACAGACAGACACAGACAGTCACCCACACACTCACACCTAGGGGCAATTTAGCATGTCCAATTGGCCTGACTGAATATCTTTAGACTGTGGGAGGAAACCGGAGAACCCGGAGGAAACCCACGCAGACACAGGGAGAACATGCAAACTCCACACAGAGAGGACCCTGGCCGCCTGGCCGGGGAATCGAACCCAGGCCCTCCATCCTGTAAACATTTGCATGAAAATAAAACAATGTAATTTGTTTTACTCTCTAAACTAAATATTCAGTCTGTAGTTACTCAGATGGAGTAAAAAAAGAAAACCATTTTGTATGTTTTTACTATTTCAGAAGAGAATGAGAAGCAGATAGGTCCAAATAAATGTGTTAGGAACTATAAGTAGATGCTGTCAGTTCATCTAAATAGAAAGGAATCACTCACTGCAAGATGCATCAGGGTGAAATTCACTGGTTTGCCAAGGCTTCTGTTTTGGGTTTTTGGGAGCGTCGCTGAAACCACAGCGGACATGAGTTTTGTTGTGTTGGTCATTGTAGTGGCACTGAACAAGCTGGAATTAGACATGTTGGTGTAACTCATGAAGGCTACAGCAGCGTGCCCTGAAACAGATTAAATACCATGCAGTCACTATAGAATATCATTTTTTCGTTCTTTGCATTTTTTTTAGGCATTTCTAAAACTGCAGTTGCAATATATGGAAAAAGTGTGGGTACTAACAACCATGCAAGACCTTTCTGTATAAAGACTCATGATGCTGCATATTATTAATTTTATTATTAGATTTTTTTAAATTATTGGATTTTTATTTTCTAGTGTGATCAGATTGTCATTTGTCACAGCAGATAAAGAGTACCAAATAACAAAAACCATTATATAGTTTTATATATATATATATATATATATATATATATATATATAATATCTGTTGGCAAAAGTATGTGATCCTCTGTTTTCAGTAACTGTAGTGACCACCTTGGGTAGCAATTAATTGTCTTCTGCTTTGGCCATTATTTCTTGATTAACTCGAGTTTGTAAGGTCTTTTAGGGACTCAGTTCATGGACGGATGCCCAAACAATGTCTTGATACGAATCAAATGATGGCAAGCTGTCACAGTCCAATAGCAGCAGAAAAGCCCCAATCCATGATACTGCCACCACCATGTTTCACAACTGGGGAGGAGGTGTTTATGCTGGAATGCCCTGTTCAGTTTTTCCAGAACTCTCATGTCAGCCATAAACATAATCTCAATTATCTTATGGCACCAGGTGGGCTATGTAATTAAATACTGACTTTATCCATGGCATGTCACACACACACACACACACACACACACACACTAAGCCACTTCTCCCTCAGGGTCACGGCCATTTCTTATCAATTTTTTATTATTATTATTATTATTATTATTTCATTTTGTTAGATGACCACTGCTGGGATGAGTAACAGTGGTGATGAAATTTCTCCTATCTGCCTCTCAGTGGACGACTGAATCTCCATTTTTCAGTTTTGACACAGTCTGGAAATTCTAATGTCCTTTACAGTGTGTGTAAATTTCATGGTGAATGCACCAAAAGAAATGGCCCAAAAAAGACTTGAAAAAATGTCTTTTACATTAAAAGTAAAGTAGTTTTTTTCCTTCTCCTGTAAAGTTACTATTGTGGAGATGTGAGGTTTTGTTCCAACAGCAACGTTATTTATTTCATTGGGTTCTCTTTTTTACTGTTAGGAGTAAACTGAAGATTTTTTAACCCAAAATTCCCATAATTATAAAGGATTCACAAACTTTCAAGCAGCCCTGTACCTGTTTTAAAAGAGGAAGACAATAATACAGGTTGGTACCAATGTCAGTAACACTGATCATACCTTGATTCATGTTATTTGTAGCAATCCCATTCAGATCAATCTCGATGTCAGCATATGGTGTGTGAAGCTGAAGCATTTCCTTCAAGGAATAATTTTGTCCAACTACAAAAACCCGGATCTCTAACAGAAAAAACATAATGCAGGTAAATGGGTTCATATACAAATATGTGCCTTGATGAGAAGCACAGGACAATGCATGTCGATGTGGTTACCTATATTTTCAAGGGAGATGCTAACAGAAGAGTTGGTCTTTACTTTGTTCACCAAAGTAGACACCAGTTTCTCAGTGGCATTCAGCATTCTATTGAAAGAGGAAACTAGTCCATCTTGGTTAGTTTTTCCAGTAATGTGACTGTTCTGTTGAGTGATAAGGAACTTCAGGGTGTCCTCTACATCCTGTTCAACAATAAGAAAGAACCTGAAGTGTATATACAAAAAAAAACAAACAAAAAAAAAAAAACAATGCTACTGGCTGAGGCATATAGATCATAAAAGTATTAAAACAGCATTTAGAGAAGCCAGTCAGTAGCATCAGAGTAAAAGTTTACCTCTAAATCACCTATCAGGTCCAAATTACTACTTACTTTCTTTGGTAACTCTTGATCTGTGATGCTGTCAATCTGACTCAATAGGTTGTTTGTACAGTCTAGGGTGGCAGTAGCCTGGAAAAAAAGCAAGTAATATTACAATTTGAACTTTGTACAGTTTTATAGGGCTATTGAGAGATTGGGAGAAGTCAATGTGCTTCACAGTAACATGTCTCCAGACCTCGCAAGCTTCAAGAGTCTTGATAATCAGACCTGAAATGAGAGAGGTTGTTATAATGAATGACACTTAAAATATTATCCTGGTATAACCAAGAAAACCATAATTTCATTTAACTGGAGAGCTCTGAATAGGATGTGAAATTATCTGACACCATGGCTTTTGTTATTATTGATGAAACGCATTTACTTAGTCTTGACAACAGTCCATTTCAAATGACCTCCGAACATCTTAAGGGTAGACAATAAATCAAACATGGCCCTAATTTCTGAAGCACTCTGACGGAACTGATGGAAAGATTTAAGAAAACATTTCCTGATCAATAATCAATGGACTAAATATTGGCCAACTTGAGCATTTGGAGATCTCCTAAAAAAAGATAACATTGGGAGACAGGCAATAGATTGTATGCATTTGGAATATCACCTCTAAAAGAGGATGAACTCCCAGAAAAGCAACTGTAGCTACAAGTTATGGTTGAAGGGAAGGGATTGTTGGATGAAGTGAAAACTAATAAAATGGACTTGTGTTAGATCGCTAAGATGACATGGAATTTTGTGAAAGGGGTGGGATGATTACTTCATCACTCCAAAGGGCAATGCAAAAGGGATGCCTTGAGATGATCTTTGCATTGTGGTTGTCCGAGAACAGTCGTGCCACTTAAAGCTCAATAAAGAAAAGGCCTTTTTCTTCCTTCCACAATAATTGGAAGTCTTTTTATTCTTTATATTTCTTTTTTATTCCTTTCTATCCTTTTTACTTTGTTGATATTTTAAAATTCTTTTAAATCTTTTAAAGAAGCCAGACTATAGACAGTTATTAGGGCTATAGCATAGGGTATATTAGAGATGCCATAAATGTCCCTGGGCAGAAGTGACAGCTCTTGGTCATGACAGAACACGTCTGTGTATAAAATAAATAACAGACTATGTGATAGGACATACTTTTTGAAGAGGCTTATAATGGGGAAACTCAGTGAAATGCATATTATTAATCCATTAAACCATCACAGTGGGTTAAGGTTTGTTTTGCCACCTGGATATTGCACAGGGACCTGCAATGTTTAGGCTATAGGACGGGTGGGTTCGAAAGGACTGAGTTCCTATTTGAAGATGGCCCTCAAGTGTCTAGAGCTAAAAGGTTTGCTTTCTTGTACAACCTTAAATTTGCCAACAAGGAGAAAAAAGCACTTTGTCTGCATCATCATGTTTTGGCAAAGGAACTAAGGGAGATTAGGCAGTACTCATATGCTCAAATATGCTTAAATATTTTGTAGCCTCACAAAATACATGTGAACTGAAACCAGATGTAGGTGAAAATTTCTATGTAAATTTACAGCTGAAGTTGTAGTAGGTATTTTTGACATTAAACAGATTAAACAAAAGGAATGGTCTTTGAATTAAGCAGCCTAACTTGCATTACCACTAAAAAGATCATAAAAAGCTATTAGTCGTATTTCCAGTTGTCCTTTAAAAATGGCCAGGCAATTAATGAATAAATTTACTTTTGCTTTAGTCATTCAAAAATATGTTATCCAATACTTATCTAACTATATAAACTGCAGGCCATAGTTAATAAAAAAGTAACTCTTAATGGAGTACCAGTCAATTTTAATACATTTTCATCAAGCAATACATCACTAAGTAGAGCATCATTGTAACTTGTGTAGTCAGCAGTCACCATGCCAGTATTCACTCTCTGCATTAACCACCATAAGGTATTTTAAACCCTGGTAAAAAAAAGGCATTCAAAGTACCGGGAGTAGAAGAAGGTGGAGGAGCTGTCCCAGCAGAGGTTTTTTCAGGGATCCCTAGAGGAGTTAGGAAAAGTAGTCTGTTAAGTCTTCTCTCTTGTATTAGCAAACCTAACCCAACTATTTCAATGAAAGCTTGTGAAATAACCTGAAATACATTATATTGCCAAAAGTATTCGCTCCCAACCTTTGTATGACATATTTGCATAATGCATGCTGGGTATTGTAGCAACAGAGCACTTGGATAAAAACACAAATGAAATCTTTTAAACATTTCTTATGTTTATGTATTGTTATTGTGTTGCTGTCACTTGACAATAAGCTCTATCGTGACTGTTTGTTTTATTTTTAGTGTTTGAGAGATATTGAGACTTTATCAGTACAGGTCTGTAAATGTGAAAGACACACAATTCAGCAGTTTACCTTTAACAGTGAGGCTGAAGTTCCTGTACTGATTCTGGTTTATCCAGCATGAATATGTTCCTCCATCCTCTTCAGTCAGGTCTGAGATCAGTACAGAGAGATTTCCTGGAGAGCTCTGGTCAAACGTCTGAACTCGGCCGCTGTAGCGCTGAAGGAGATCTTCATGGTTTGGTGTTCTCCACTGAACTCCCACAGGTCTGTCCTGCAGGTCAGTGCAGGTGCAGGACAGAAGAACAGACTCTCCTGAGGATCTACTGACTGGAACAGTCTGCTTATTCTCTGACAGAGTGCAGCCTGAAACAACATACACTCTTTAACTGACCATAAACACACATCATCATCATCATTATTATTATTATTATTATTATTATTATTATTATTATTATTATTATTATTATATATTATATGCATTACGTATTTTTACATAAACAGTGAGTTATATGTAACCCTGATAAATAATTAACAGTAATAAGTTCCAGAATAGTTATTTCCCTTAAATAGTTTATATAATTGTTGCGATAAATATACTCTATTCTGTCTCTGTTAATACATATTTTCCGGCTTTTATTTTATTTGTTTGTCCCATAGCTCTCTGCATTTGTGGGGTCTGCTGGGAGAAGGGGGGTGGGGTGAGAGAAAAAAAAAGGGGTGCGAGAGTGCGAAAAAGAGTTCTAGCTGAGTGGTCTCCGTGGTCAACGGAGCAAAAATATAGCCCTGTAGTTGTTTGTCAGCTCGACATCACGCAAAACTGTAACTACGCCACTGTACGATGAGTGAAATGACGGTGATGTTCTGTTATCGCTGGTGTTTTACTGCGTGCAGGTAGAAGTTTAAGTGTCATTGAGGTGCAGGTTAACCCCATCAGGGATAGCACTCAGCCTCGTGGGAACAGCTAACGTGGGACTTGTTCGGTTAGCAAAACCAAGCTTTATATAGTCCAACCAAGTTCAAGACCTCCCCTGTTCAACGGATACTCACAACAACCGGTTAGCCAACGGTTAGCCAGTCCGGCCAGCCGAACCTCCACCAAGTTCCAGAGGTGTCAAATTCAGGTCCAGAAAGTAAAAGTCCTTCCCAGGATTTTGTTCCAACAGGCTGGCTTCTCTAGTTAGATCACACCACCAGCAGAGCTGTCCAGCCTGTTGGAAGAAAATCCTGGGAAGGATTTTTACTTTCTGGACCTGGATTTGACACCTCTGCCACCAACCCCATGGAGAACAGTACTGCTAGCTTAGCCACCCCAAGCTAACCCCAGCCGCCGAGCAGCACCCCCCCCCCCCCCACCTGCGCTGCTACAGCTGCCGAGAGAGAGAGAGAGACAGGGAGAGAGACACTGAGAGAGACAGAGCATTCAGCCGAGTGAGGTTCAGCCACAGACTAAGGTGAAAAGTTTGGTGAGTTTTATTTTAAAACGGTTGTTTTGGCTCGAGAGAGCGAAGAGGCCAGTGTGGTTTTGTTTCTAGGCCACCACGCACGCTAGCAACGATTCCGGGCCCGCAACGAGGTACTTTAACCAGTTAAATGCCGGCTTAGGAGTGTGAGTGAGAGAGTGTGTGTGTGTGTGTGTGTGTGTGTGTGTGTGTGTGTGTGTGTGAGTGGGCCCACTACCAGTTAAGGTTAAAGTGTTGATGTTCCAACAGTTCCAGTACAGTATATCAGGATGTTAAGAGTTACTATTCTATACCTTGAGAAAGGTTTATGTTATTTTACTGAGAGCTGAAATGGGGTTGAAACCTTTTTCTATTGTTGGTGTTGTTAATTAATAATGCACTGAATATACTACATCCTGTCTCACAAGCTGAGCCACATCACACTCTTCACTGAGGCTACTGTGCAGAACGGCTACTGGGCACTAATGCTGACCAGCTGAGCGTTGAACTCCACCAACAAACATCTGTCTCTCCACAGAAGAGCACGGCTTCATAAAAGTAGTAAATGTGTCAGATTTTAAACGACTTTTTCTGTTTTCAGAGATTTTATTATCTACATTGTGTTCAGTGATGAAAACACTTTCCAGCTGTTTAATCACAGCAGTCACATCTGCACCAGTATCACATTCCACAGCTCCAGCTACTGTTACTGTTCTCTTCAGTCTTACAGAGAGAAGCTTCTGGAAACAGATTGGGTGCTGAGTCAGTTACGCTGGTGCAGTGCGGTCAGTACTGAAACTGTATGATGATTTGACCGACTGACCTGTGACCTCCAGCCAGACATATTGCACATCCTTCTCGTCCGCTCTGCAGGTGTAGAGTCCAGAGTCCTCTTCAGTCAGATCTGAGATGAGGAGAGAGAAATTTCTGGAATGGTTCTGGTTGAACATCCAGACTCTGCCTCTGTAGGATTCTGTATCATTAGACACTGCGGTCTGATCTGTAGTCCATGTGACTCTGTCAGGGTTGATCCTGTGTTGGTCTGGGGGACAGGGACAGGGCAGCAGAACAGACTCTCCTGGAGATCTGGAGAACATTCTCTCAGTGTCACTCAGCACAGCACAGCCTGCAGACCCACAAATACAGACACACACATCACCACCATCTCAACACCAACAGCACAGTAACCAGTTCTCTCAGTGGTCTTTACCACTGTTACCCCCTCTGTTCACATCAGCTGGATGTGATTCTGTCACACCGTCTCTCGTTTAGTGTTATTTAATTGGCTGGTTTGATGAAGTTTATCAGTCAGGGTTCTGCTTCGTTCCTGTGAATGTAGATCAGTGATAATGGAAACTTGGATCCATACAAACATGATGAATGTTAAAAATTGTTCAAGTGTAGAAGAAAAAAGCCCGAATGCTCTAAATATTTGTTTCTACATCAGATAGGCTCACAAATTACTAATTAATTATGTTATTACCCTTTATTGATGTATGAGCTTTTAATTTGATTGTCACTTACTTGAACTCTGCTACATAGCACTGACATAACCATGCCTTAAACATGTCATGACAGATTGTGTTCTGTAATATTACAGTGTCCTGTTAAAGGTAATTACCTTTACAGATGCTACAATGTTTTATATCATGTTTATGTCATGTGTCATAATGACATTATTAACAGTGATGGTAACATGACACTGTTATTAGGGATGCACTGATATGGGAATTGTGGGCCGATCATTCATATTCATCTCTGCTGATGATGATTCATAAACATGTGCAGTCTGAAGGACATTTTCACTCAACACTGTGGAGTTTACATTACAGAGAAATCTAATATTCAGTTCTTTAGAGTTACAAACGGAGTAAATTCATAAAACACAGATATTTCAGAGCAGAACAGCATCTTAAATTTTCTGTTACCATCATGAATCACTATGACAGCATGTGACACCTGCTGACATTACATGACATGTGACATGTTTACAGCCTTCTCACTTTACAAGAAGACACTCAAAATTAATGGAGTGATGAAGATATTAACTAGTCCTGTTTTTATCCTGAGTTTATAGTATAATAAACTGTGAAAATCTAAACCCAGAGACAGAGATCCAGACAGAGCTGCACAGTGGAGGAAAATGGAGCAGTAAATCAGTAGATTAATTATCAGATCATGAACAGGACAAACTCATGAGAGCTCATCTTACTTATTAATATGTCAGATCGGCTCGTTATCAGTGTAATAAACAGCAGTTAGTTGACAGTTAACGAGAAAATGAGATAGAACTGACGATCGAACGCCGATCGGCTCGTTATCAGCGTAATAAACAGCAGTTAGTTCACAGTTAACGAGTAAATAAGCTGGAACTGACGAACGAACGCCGATCGGCTCGTTATCGGCATAATAAACAGCAGGTAGTTCACAGTTAATGAGTAAATGAGCTGGAACTGACGACCGAACGCCAATCAGCTCGTCATCTGCGTAATAAACAGCAGTTAAATCACAGTTAATGAGTAAATAAGCTGGAACTGACGACCGAACGAGTAAATAAGCTGGAACTGACGACCGAATGCCAATCGGCTCGTCATCTGCGTAATAAACAGCAGTTAAATCACAGTTAATGAGTAAATAAGCTGGAACTGACGACCGAACGAGTAAATAAGCTGGAACTGACGACCGAACGCCGATCGGCTCGTTATCGGCATAATAAACAGCAGGTAGTTCACAGTTAATGAGTAAATGAGCTGGAACTGACGAACGAACGCCGATCGGCTCGTTATCGGCATAATAAACCACAGGTAGTTCACAGTTAATGAGTAAATGAGCTGGAACTGACGACCGAACGCCAATCGGCTCGTCATCTGTGTAATAAACAGCAGTTAGTTCACAGTTAACGAGTAAATAAGCAGGAACTGACGACCGAACGCCCATTGGCTCGTTATCGGCGTAATAAACAGCTGTTAGTTCACAGTTAACGAGTAAATAAGCTGAAACTGATGACCGAACGCCAATCGGCTCGTCATCTGTGTAATAAACAGCAGTTAGTTCACAGTTAACGAGTAAATAAGCAGGAACTGACGACCGAACGCCCATTGGCTCGTTATCGGCGTAATAAACAGCAGTTAGTTCACAGTTAACGAGTAAATAAGCTGGAACTGAAGACGGAATGCCGATTGGCTCGTTATCGGCGTAATAAACAGCAGTTAGTTCACAGTTAACGAGTAAATAAGCTGGAACTGACGACCGAACGCCGATCGGCTCGTTATCAGTGTAATCAACAGCAGTTAGTTCACAGATAACGAGTAAATAAGATGGAACGGACGATCGAACGCCGATCGGCTCATTATCAGTGTAATCAACAGCAGTTAGTTCACAGATAATGAGTAAATAAGATGGAACGGACGATCGAACGCCGATCGGCTCGTCATCTGTGTAATAAACAGCAGTTAAATCACAGTTAACGAGTAAATAAGCTGGAACTGACGACCGAACGCCGATCGGCTCGTTATCGGCGTAATAAACAGAAATTAGTTCACAGTTAATGAGTAAATAAGATGGAACTGATGACTGAACGCCGATTGGCTCGTTATCAGCATGATAAACAGCAGTTAGTTCACAGTTAACGATTAAATTAGCTGAAACTGACGACCGAACGCCAATCAGCTCGTTATCAGTGTAATAAACGGCAGTTAGTTCACAGTTAACGAGTAAATGAGCTGGCACTGACGAACGAACACCAATCGGCTCGTTATCGGCGTAATAAACAGCAGTTATTTCACAGTTAATGAGTGTATAAGCTGCAACTGATGACTGAACGCCGATCGGCTCGTTATTAGTGTAATTAACAGCAGTTAGTTCACAGTTAACGAGTGTATAAGCTGCAACTGATGACTGAATGCCGATCGGCTCGTTATCCGCGTAATAAACAGCAGGTATTTCACAATTAACGAGTAAATAAGCTGGAACTGATGACTGAACGCCGATCGGCTCGTTATCAGTGTAATTAACAGCAGTTAGTTCACAGTTAATGAGTAAATGAGCTGGAACTGACGAACAAACGCCGATCGACTCGTTATCGGCATAATAAACAGCAGTTAGTTCACAGTTAACGAGTAAATGAGCTGGAACTGACGACCGAAAGCCGATCGGCTCGTTATCAGTGTAATTAGCAGCAGTTAGTTCACAGTGATCCACACAAACTGCATGAACATGTAGCTTTTGAAACGAAAGGTTACAGAACACATGATTATTATATTTAATGTATCTTCTGAAACCCAAAATCCGAAATTAATCCCAGTTAATCCTCTGTTAGACTTACCTGTTGAGACTTGCAGAGTGACGGCTCTGTTATATCTCCCGTTGTTCCCGCACAGATACACGCCTTCATCTTCCTCAGTGAGGTGGGAGATGATTAGAGCTACAGTTCCTGGTTTATTCTGATTCAGTCTCTGAACTCTGCCTCTGTAGCGCTGATTCTGACTGCCGTCCTCTGGAAACACTGAGTGATCAGCTCTGTAGTCGCCTGGTGTGAACCTTCTCTTAAATCCCCACTGAACTGTCTGAGGATCTTCCTTTGTTTGTTGTGTGCAGGAGCACAGCAGCTCCACAGAATCTCCAGCAGATCTGGTGATGGTGCCTCCAAAACCTCGATCTACAGTGCAGCCTGCAGAAACACCACATCACCAAGAACTTACATTACACTCAGAACATATGAACACTCATGATCTCTGAACACACTGCAGGGTTTTAGCTCTGATTTCACTCTCTAGACAACTTCTCAGGGTTTGGTGTGAAATCGGCTCCTCAGAGGTTCAGCTGAAGCTGATGGTCAGAACAGACTGATCTCTTAGTCCAGCCCTGCCCACAGAGACGCAGGAAGGAGTTTTGAGCTGGTGGTGCTGAAGTTTTAAGCAGGATATATGTGAACGATGACGTTGTGTAAAATGATTTGCCTTTTTTCATAAGATTTTTTTTGATAATTGAAATCAAACAGAATGTGTTCTAATGTGTTGAGAGAAAACAATGTATTCATATAACTGACACATCAACCCACTGATGCACATCCTCTCTTTGCCGTCTTGTTCTGGACAATCATCAAATATTACATTCCTTACCAAGTAACAATAAAATGGGAGTTAACCAGCCAAACAGCTACTGCTGTAAAAATTAGTCAAATTAATCAAAATTATTTGGCTGGAAATGTGGCAGAGTGAAAAAAATGGTGCATAAAATGCTCAGTAACTGGAATTATTCATGTGATTCATGTGAAAAATAAAGAAAAAAAAAGAAACTAATTGTAAATTCATGAAAAACAATAATTTGCAAGTACATCGCATGGCTACTCCATTCAGTCTGAAATCTACCAGTAGTCCTGATGATATTGATCTGCAATTGGTTGGCTATGCTTTGATTTAGGCATTAGGGCGATCGCGGTCTTTTCCTCGAGATAAAGCCACCCGGGGAACCTGCACAGGTGCTACCGTGGTCTTTTATTCCCTCTATTCAGGTACGAATCCAGAGAAATATGGTTCGTTATTGTTAGAAATGACATAAGAGAGACGTGTTCAGCTTCATATGATATTATTTGATATCTGTAAAAGACGTTATTTCAGTGGTTTTGCTGAACGTTGCTAGCGGGTCAGACTGAATGGAACAGCCATAGCTGATGGTGCTTTGTCATAATAAAGAAGAGTTGTGGTGATTGTGAATGTGAGAAATCTATAAAAATACGCGTGTTTTCTGTTAAAAACCGTTAGTTTAGCTCATATTTCGCTGTGGCTCATGTAGTGAAGTTTGTTAGTAAATGGGTCACTGCCGCCATTTTAAAGCGCTGCTGATCGGATGAAACGTGCGTAGTTAACTAGTTAATGGCGGATAGATGTAGTCATATGTTAAGAACTGTTCCTTTACTAAAGTCATTTTCTGTGTGCTTTTTGAGAATATCATCAACAGAGCGAAATGTGAGATTTATTTTGTATGTTATATGGCTTGTTATATTTGCAAAGAAGTGTGAAATGTGTGAAGTTGGAGACTGAATGTTCAAATAATCAGCTTTTTTTTCATACTGTGTGTGTACCTGTATGTGCAGATGTATGTATGTGTATATGCACATTTGAATATATATAGCGATTTATAAGAGGGGAACTTCATTCTCTTTATATAATTTTCTAACATTGAATATATAAGGTGAGAATTGAAGAGAATAAGTTACTTGGATTGTAACCAAAATCTTATTTTATTACCAGTGGACTATATGGGAGCGTGAGTAAACAAGCCTTGTTTTATGTATTATTGTTCATTCGAGATAAAGCCATCCGTGGGGAAACTGCACAGGTGCTGCCGTGGTCTTTTATTCCCTCTATTCAGGGTGGCAACATCTTTTTGGAGGCACCGCTGAGATGGCTGTTCAGATGCCAGCTGCTCCTATCCGGACAGACGACTCCTGAGTCAGCTAACCCCCCGACAGAATAACCCAGGTCAAGCTTCAGTAAGGGAAGTGTCATTGTGTGAAGGAGAGTAAGAAACTGATGGTTGAGTATTTGGCTAAAGGCCAAGCAGAGACCGCTACGTCCAGTAAAAGACCACTCAGTTAAGCCATTAAGACATTTTATTGTGCTGCCAAGATGACTACAGTTATAGAGACCCTGCAGAATGAGATAGCAGGAGGGTTGAATGCTATGACAAAAGACAGTTTGCTAAAGATCACTGATTACTTAAAAATTTCTGGACATGAGCGCTCTGATGTAATTGGGAAGTCCCGTATCTCGCTGATTACTCACATATTGAAACATATTGAAAGGGAGAGTGTTGAAGAGTTAGAAGATGGAGGTATGTCTGAACTACTGGCATTGAAGGACAAAATTTGTGAGATGACAACTGGTGTGGGAGAAGAAATAGCAGGACAGAGTGCAATGAGTGAGAAACTACAGAGAGAATTAGATGAGCTAAGGACACTTATGAGACAAAAACAAGCAGAAACCAAACAGTTGTTTCTTATTGGGACTGACAGATATTCTGCCACAATCTCAGGCGGTGGCTCCGCACGTCCAACCACCACTGTCAAGTCCCACTTGGCGTAAAGACTTTAAAATAGCTGGACAGATAGGTGAGCCAGGACAAAAAGATAAATTAACCTTTACCAGCCTAGCCCACCAAATAGAGAACGGCCTAAACAGGGGTTACCCAGAAACAGAGATTGTCGATGCTGTAATTAGAGACATTATTCCAGGTTCACAGCTACGCAGCTACCTGGAGGGCAAGCCCAATCTTAACCTGCCCGTACTCCGCCGCATACTCCGCTCCCATTTCCAAGAACGGAGTGCAACAGAGCTATACAAACAGCTTACCACAGAAGCCCAGCACAGCAAGGAGACGCAGGCAGCTGTAGCTGTACATGTGGTTCAGCCGGAGGAGATACCACCTTGCAAATGCTCTGCCAAAGAGAACAACCTAAAAGTGTCTCCTGACATGCTGAGAGAGTTAAAAGAGTTGAGGGCAAGTGTAGCTTCTTTGAGTAGCCTAAGTGTAGAGTTCAAATTAAAGAAAGAATACATCAACAGCCAGTTTATGAGCAGCAGCCCTATATCCCTTCCATGCACAGGAAACCTGAAAGAGACTGTGAAAACGTGCGAACACTGGCTGCACCACAAAATGGCCGTCCTGTTCACCAAATCTCCAATCAGCCTGAGACCCCACGCCTATGCGACTTCAGTGTCAATCAAACCTGCAATTCAGGGGATCTGTTCGTATTCCAAGGCGATGTTTTTCCTGCCAGCAGAGCGGGGTTGATGAAAGATGTATACACTGCTATCACTGTGGAAGTAATGACCATTTCCAAGCTGGCTGCAAGGTAAGGAGGAGTGGGCCACCTAGAGAAACCCCTCTGACCAGAGGAGTGGTTAATCCCACAAGGCAAGTGTTAACCATATCCAGGAAAGAGTTCCAAAGAACAGTTCCATCCAGGAAACTTTCAAGATCATCTAGAAGAGACAGTGCTCCGATTCCCCTGTCAGCTGCTCACAGGCGTTCACCCAGTAAAATGGCTTCAATGGTTGGCCGTCAGTGTCTCGTTGAATGCTACTTGAATCACCAAAGGGCTCAAGCTCTTTGGGATACTGGTTCCCAAGTTTGTATCATTGATGAATGAGGAAGGGAGGAGTATCCGCCAAATGCAGAAATGAGAGATGTATCAGAGCTGATTGACTCACCTGATAGCCTGACATTGACAGCAGCAAATGGAACTAGCATGCCATACCTGGGATGGATAGAAACATCTTTCAAGCTTGTATCTGAGGAAGACCACATGAATGAGTTAACCATTCCCATGTTGATAATGAAGGGTCGACAGCTGTCACATCCTATTATCGGCTTCAATGTAATTGAACACGTTTTGAGTCATACTGACAAGACAAGGCAGTATAGTGCAGTCA
This sequence comes from Pygocentrus nattereri, assembly GCF_015220715.1. NCBI lineage: Eukaryota > Metazoa > Chordata > Actinopteri > Characiformes > Serrasalmidae > Pygocentrus > Pygocentrus nattereri. The sequence goes on from NC_051219.1 coordinate 4,099,580, forward strand.
TAACAGCTTTTCCCAGTCTAAAAAAAAGCAAGGTTAGAGCACTCATACAAGCAGTTGGTGCTGCACAGGCATGCGAGTGTGTAGTAAAAACAAAGAGAATGGGTGTAGTGATTCCAAAACTTAGCGTAGCCCAAGCAGAGTGCCGTGTAGTTTCCCAGCCTCCCCAGGATGACACTCTTATGCTTTTTGAACCCGAATTAAACTCCCAGTTGCCGGAAGGCCTTGAACTGAGTGACACATTAGTTCACATTAGAAAGGGGTCCAACCCAGTAATCAAGGTTAGCATTGTCAATCATACTGATCGAGACATAACATTGGCAGGGTGCACACTGGTGGGTACAGTGCAGCCTGTAACAACAGTGTTACCTTGGCAAACTGGTGAAAACATTAAAACAAATGCCACAGCCAACCAAGCTGAAGTAATGTCATGTCTTCAGGCCCTGACAGCTCAAATGGTGAAATGTGGGATCCACCTATAGAGTTGAACCATCTAAGTGAGGGAAAAAAACAGATCGTACAGCAGATGTTGAGGGAAGAATGTCATTCATTCTCATGCTCAGATAGCGATATTGGATGCATTGAAAGCTTGCAAATGAATATATCCCTTAAAGATCCTGAGCCAGTTAAGTGCACATATATGTCAGTACCAAAATCGCTATACCAAGAGATGAAGGACTATCTCCATGATTTAATCGCACAGGGCTGAATCAGGAAATCAAATTCTCCGTACTCTTCGCCTGTAGTATGTGTTACAAAAAAGGATGGCACTCTGCGCTTATGCGTTGATTACAGGAACCTGAACATGAAGACTCATCAAGACTGCCAGCCCATCCCACGGGTCCAAGACATACTGGACAGCCTAGCAGGAAATTCCTGTTTTTCTCTCTTAGACCAAGGAAAAGCATATCACCAGGGGTTCATCACTGAAGAGAGTAGACCACTAACAGCCTTTGTGACGCCATGGGGGCTATATGAGTGGGTCCGTATCCCTTTCGGCCTCACAAATGCGCCCGCAGCATTTCAACGCTGTATGGAAGAGTGCTTGGAGGGGCTACGGGACGACATCTGTATTCCCTATCTAGATGACACGCTAGTTTTCAGTAAAACGTTCGAAGACCATGTGAATGACGTACGCAAAGTCTTGCAGCAGCTCAGGCAGCATGGCATCAAACTCAAACCCAGTAAATGTGATTTGTTTAAATCTGAAATACGTTACCTGGGAAGAATTGTTTCTGCAGAGGGAGGTCGAGTTGATCCTGCTGACTTTGAAGCTGTAAGAGCGTTGAAAGACGTCAGACCACAGTCTGTTGGTCAACTTAGAAGGGTGCTTGGTCTGCTGACTTACTATCGGCAATACATCAAAGACTTTTCCAGAGTAGCAAGTCCCCTTTATGATCTACTTAGGGCAGACACTGAAAAGGGTCTTTGTAGGAAAAAATAGTATTTGTAGTAAAAAAGGAGCAAAAGAAAAATTCAAAAGGAACTGTACTGTGCCATCCAATCAGCCAATCTACTGGAATGATGACCATTAGCAGACTCTTGAACAATTGATTGAGTCCTTGCTTAACCCACCTGTTCTAGCCTTCCCTGATTTCACACAACCCTTTGTTTTGCACACAGATGCATCACAGCAGGGCCTAGGAGCTGTGTTATATCAGAAGCAAAACGGTAAACTAAGAGTTATAGCTTATGGATCACGCACTTTGACGAAAGCTGAGAAAAACTATCATCTCCATGCAGGTAAACTAGAATTTCTCACGTTGAAATGGGCAATCACAGAAAAATTCCAGGACTATTTGTACTATGCCCCAACTTTCATTGCATACAGTGATAATAAGCCACTGACGTACATACTGTCGACAGCAAAACTGAATGCTACAACTTCTCGGTGGGATGCAGAGTTGGCAGACTTTCATTTCACTATTAAGTATCGACCGGCAAAAGAGAATAATGATGCAGATGCTTTGTCCAGAATGTCACTCGATGTAGAGTCAATGATGAAGAAATGTTCAGAGGATCTGTCTTCGGATGTTGTTATGGCTGCCATTCAGTCTGTTGAAGTTCAGAGGCAGGCCAGTGTAGACTGGTCAATTGCACTTGTGACCCAGGGCCCATCAGAACAAAGTGTGACAATAACTGAACCTGTCATTCCCATACCAAAGGACGAACTGAGAAAAGCACAAAAATCTGATCCATATATTAAGCCAGTGATTGAGCACAAACTGCAAGGTTGCAAGCCATCAGCTCAAATTGTAAAAGCATTCAGCTCAAAAGTAAAATGCCTCCTTCGTGAATGGGACAAATTGACAGTAGATGACGATGACATTATGTATCGGATTACTGCAACTCGTAAACAACTCGTGTTGCCGGAACAGTACAAGACAAAAGTGCTAGAAGAACTGCACAATAACATGGGGCATCAGGGTGTTGAAAGGACTGTATCACTTGTGTGTGACCGTTTCTTTTGGCCTCACCTGCAGTCGGTTGTTGAGCAGTATGTGACTAGAGCCTGTGTCTGCTTAAAGCAAAAAAAACCCAGCCGTGAGAGCAGAGCCCCTCTCACCAACATTGTAACTATGCAACCTTTTGAACTGGTCTCCATTGATTTCCTTCATCTGGATCAATGCAAAGGTGGATATGAATATATTCTTGTCATCGTTGACCACTTCACCCGCTTTGCGCAGGCATATGCCACAACATCTAAATCCGGTAAAGTAGCAGCAAACCTCATCTTCAATGACTATGCATTGAAATTTGGATTTCCAGCCCGAATTCACCACGATCAAGGTGGAGAATTTGAAAACCAGCTGTTTGCCCAGTTGAAGAAGCTCAGTGGTATCGCTGGGTCACGAACCACCCCTTATCACCCCATGGGGAACGGCCAGGTGGAGCGTATGAACCGGACATTGTTACAGATGTTAAAGACTCTTACAGAGAGACAAAAGTCAAGTTGGAAGGAACATCTGAATAAACTACTGTACGCCTACAATTGTACATGTACTGAAGTGACAGGGTATTCTCCTTTTTATCTTCTTTATGGGAGGTCACCTAGGCTTCCAAATGACATGTTGTTTGGATTGCACCCACAGTCAGATCCAAAAGAGTCACAGGGCTTTGCACAGACCTGGAAACAAGGAATGGAAGAGGCGTACACCATTGCGAGAAAGAATGCCCAAAAAGCCGCTGAGAGAAGATCAAAAAGAAGAGCAAAAGATGTTATGACACAAAGGTCAGGAGTTCAGCACTAAAGCCGGGAAAGCGTGTGCTAGTGAGAAATCTCTCACCCAGAGGGGGACCTGGCAAGCTTCGCAACCACTGGGAGGATAGTATCCATACCGTAGTGCAGCAAATGGGGTCAGATCTCCCCATCTATGAAGTAAGGCCGGAAAAAGGGAAAGGACGTTCCAGAATCCTACACAGGAATCTACTCATGCCTTGTGATCATCTCCCTTTCGAGACTTCAGACCCAAATCCTACGCCCAGAAAGAGGCAAGAGGCCAAGGCCTGCACCTCAAATTCAGGGACTGGATACTGACAGTGAGGATGAGAGTGATTATAGATATGCACCTCCACAAGTGCACACGAGACCAGAGGGCGGGCATGATCAACCAGAGATAAGGACTGAGAGCAATGCCCAGGCAGGGGAACAAACAGATGGAGTATTGGAAGAAGAGGCACCAACAGCTCCTGTTGAGACTCATGAAAATGTTGAAAGGGATTCAGTGGAGGTTAGTGAACCTCTTGCACACTCATCTGTTGAAATGCCTTCAACAAGTGTGACTGTCGAGTCAGAAGATCAAGTCTACCAGCGACCACAAAGAGACAAGCATCCACCAAAGCGAACCACATATGATCAGTTAGGAACTCCCTCATGTTACCAAGTTGAACAGACATGTGGTGGCCAGCCACCTTTGCCACCAGTGCCACTGCAACCTTTTCCAGGACTGATTGCTTTCCAGCCTCCTTATTACTGGCCTATGTACATGTATCAACCCCAATCAGTATAAATATTGGTCACCATTTGGGACAATTTATGGACTGTTTATTTAGGTTATTGCCATGAACAGTGCAAAGACTTTTGACTACAGACTGTGCCTTTAAGCATTACGTGGACACTACTACCATGCAAAGGGAAGCAGATCTATATTGGTCTCAGTAGAACTGTGAACAATCAGAAGGTTAAAAGAAAGCTGCCACTGTAAAATGCTGTCAGTTACTTAACTAGACAGTTATCATTGTAAAACTGTCAAAACTAAAGTGTGAAAAACTGGAAGTCGGTAAAAGGTACTGCGAGTGTGCCCCCTGCTGTTTAACAGAGTGTAATAGCTCCCGAGTTTCAGTTTCCATTTCTCAAAGCTTTAACCAGCATGTGAGTTGCACTAAAGCTATTCATCCTAATCAACACACACATTTAACTCATCTCATCTAGAGGTAACAGAAGTACACAAGTCCCTTACTTAAGTAAAGGCACTAGTAATCTAGTAAAAAAATGCTTGTACATTGTACTTGGACTGTCTGCATTATCATCCACAAATGTCCACCCATGTTTACTACATATTTGATTCTCTCTACTAAGAAAATATTTATAGATATTTATTTTAGCTGTTAATACTAAAGACCAGATCAAAGAACTCCTTTAAGGAAGACCAGCCAAACTCACAGACGAGATCAGCAGCAGCCAATTGCTTCCACTCTAAGGCCACTGTAAATGCTGGACTTCCTCCAGGAGAGTTTTGGAAATGGCCAAACACACTTTAGTCCTGAGCTGTTTCTGATTTTCTCTGTGTGAATCATCATTAATGTAGTGCTTTTGTCCAGGACTGTGTTTAGTCTCGATCTACAGAACTGGATCAACATTGTTTCCAGTGTTGAGCTTCTGATGAAGCGTCTCGGTGACTTGAGCATGTTTTGTGTCTATAAGAGAGGCCAGAACTGGAGCCTGTATAAATAGACTACTCAAAAAAATAAAGGGAACACTCAAATAACATCCTAGATCTGAATGAATGAAATATTGTCATTGAATACTTTGTTCTGTACAAAGTTGAATGTGCCGACAACAAAATCACACAAAAATCATCAATGGAAATCAAATTTATTAACCAATGGAGGTCTGGATTTGGAGTCACACACAAAATTAAAGTGGAAAGACACACTACAGGCTGATCCAACTTTGATGTAATGTCCTTAAAACAAGTCAAAATGAGGCTCAGTATTGTGTGTGACCTCCACGTGCCTGTATGACCTCCCTACAATGCCTGGGCAGCTCCTGATGAGGTGGCGGATGGTCTCCTGAGGGATCTCCTCCCAGACCTGGAGTAAAGCATCCACCAACTCCTGGACAGTCATGATGTCCCAGATGTGCTCAATCGGATTCAGGTATGGGGAACGGTCGGGCCAGTCCATAGCTTCAATGCCTTCATCTTGCAGGAACTGCTGACACACTCCAGCCACATGAGGTCTAGCATTGTCCTGCATTAGGAGGAACCCAGGGCCAACCACACGAGCATATGGTCTCAAAAGGGCTCTGAGGATCTCATCTCAGTACCTAATGGCAGTCAGGCTACCTCTGGCAAGCACATGGAGGGCTGTGCGGCCCTCCAAAGAAATGCCACCCCGCACCATTACTGACCCACTGCCAAACCGGTCATGCTGAAGGATGTTGCAGGCAGCAGATCGCTCTCCACAGCATCTCCAGACTCTGTCACGTCTGTCACATGTGCTAAGTGTGAACCTGCTTTCATCTGTGAAGAGCACAGGGCACCAGTGGCGAATTTGCCAATCCTGGTGTTCTTTGGCAAGTGCCAAGCATCCTGCATGGTGTTGGGCTGTGAGCACAACCCCCATCTGTGGACATCGGGCCCTCACACCATCCTCATGGAGTCGGTTTCTAACCATTTGTGCAGACACATGCACATTTGTGGCCTGCTGGAGGTCATTTTGCAGGGCTCTGGCAGTGCTCCTCCTGTTCCTCCTTGCACAAAGGCGGAGGTAGCGGTCCTGCTGCTGGGTTGTTGCCCTCCTACAGCCTCCTCCACGTCTCCTGGTGTACTGGCCTGTCTCCTGGTAGCGCCTCCAGCCTCTGGACGCTACTCTGACAGACACAGCAAACCTTCTTGCCACAGCTTGCATTGATGTGCCATCCTGGATGAGCTGCACTACCTGAGCCACTTGTGTGGGTTGTAGAGTCTCATGCTACCACGAGTGTGAAAGCACCACCAACATTCATAAGTGGCCAAAACATCAGCCAGAAAGCAGAAAGGTACTGAGAAGTGGTCTGTGGTCCCCACCTGCAGAACCACTCCTTTATTGAGTGTGTCTTGCTAATTGCCAATAATTTCCACCTGTTGTCTGTTCCATTTTCACAACAGCTGTGAAATTGATTGTCAGTCAGTGTTGCTTGTTTGTGGACAGTGGACAGTTTGATTTCACAGAAGTTTGATTTACTTGGAGTTATATTATGTTGTTTAAGTGTTCCCTTTATTTTTTTGAGCAGTGTATAAAGCTGCACTGAACAGAACATTTAAAGAACCAGCTTTGATCAGTTTCAGACAAGAACAGTCAATCCTTAGAAAAGGAGGTCAGACAGAGAGGAGAGAACCAATAAAGACATGATGATAACAGCATCAACCTGAACTCTTCTACAGTTCACCTACAGTGAAGCAGAGATACACATGAAGAAATCACACAGTCGTGTGGACTCACCTGAAGATTCCTGCAGCACAGAGTAGAGCAGAAACACCCAGAGCCACATCTTTACTGAGAGAACAGAGCTGTTCATCTCTCTCTGTCTCTCTATCTCTCTCTATCTCTCTCTCTCTGTCTTGCTATCTCTCTCTGTCTCTTGCTATCTCTCTATTTCTGTTTCAGAAATGTCTCTATTTCAGACAGAGTCTCTCTCTATTTCTGTCTCTGGTTCAGCAGTGTCCACTCTGAGAGAGCGAGAAGTGAAACAGGTGTTTTTCTTCTCCAGCTCTTTGACCACATCCTGAGAAAACTTCTACTTCTCTTCTTGCTGAGAGACTCCAAATAAGGAGATTAAAAAAAAACAACAACATGTAATTAAGTCATACTGCATTTTTACTCTGTTGTTGTTCATGTACAGTAATCAAATGTTATACGCACACACATAGAGCCTGGATTGCTAGAGCTTATCCCAATGGTAATCAGGCAGAGGCAGGATACACACTGGACAGGTCATAATGTTACTTCTAACTGCCGTGGACAGTAAGTATGTGCACTCCTCACTCACACCGGAAACAGAGCTGTTGCACGTGAACAGGGACAAACTTCACTCTGTCTGTCCTCTATCATCTCACCATCACTCGAAGGCTGCAGTGCAAAACGGCCAATAACATTTTTAGCCACACCTTTAAAGTGTTACACATTGTGGATCAGCCCTCACTTCAGCCCTTCACGTAGGACAGGCTGAACACACTGGCAAGGCTACTGCATGTTGGTCTGTCTGAAAAGTATGCCGAGCATTAAAACTCTTTTTGCGTCATTTTGTGGTGAAAGAAATTGACATCGAATTCCACAGAATCACCGGTTTGTCTTTAACAAAGAATAAACAAGAAATTAAGGAAACAACAACCATCTCTAATGAGATGGCAAGATCATGGTGAGGACATGTAGTTGCAGGGATGAATAGCAGCTCAGTCTTGTTAGGATTGAGCTTCAAATGGTGAGCTGACATTCACGAAGAGATGTCAGACAGACAGGCCGAGATGCGACTGGAAACCTGAGCATCAGAGGGTGGGAAGGAAAGCATCTTTCCCAACACCATCTCACTTTGTCAAGGAATAAACACAGGTGATTGTTTAGCTTCACAACACTCTGCGACAAGAGAACAGGCTTTTCTGCAGCATAACACAAAGGCTTTTTCCCTGAGTCTGCCAGCAGGTGAGGACACTGTGGTACAAAATGCAATCTCTCCAGGATGCACCCCCTGCATTAGATCTTTTCAACACTCTGGATTCATATTCATACCTATGGTAGTTCTGTTAGGGCTGCTGGTCTTCAGCAATAAGTACGCCCTTCTTAGGACTTCACCCACCAGAACAGCATACCCCACAAAAGGGATCTGGAGCCCATTCGCTACCTTAAGTGTAAGCCACTAAGAGCTGTCCACTTAATTTCTGTTGGTCAAAGTCTATCAAAATCTAAGTAGAGAACATGAGAACCAGTGTCCAATAAAAATTGCTGCACTTCCCATTTATTTCAGTCTTCACACCAGGACACTCCCCTACCAGTGATGGCTTTGGGGGACTATATAGAGGAACAGCACAGGCCAAACATTTGTTAAAATGCCCACTGTGCAGCAACAGCAATACAGACCCAGGGTCTCCACTGCTCCTGGGGGGGCCGCGGCGGGCGGGATTCCCTGGTCTTTCTCTGCCTTCCTCTGGCCTCTGGGGGGATGTTGTCGCAGCTTTCTGTCCTCGCTATTGAGTGCATCTTGTGACAAATTTATACTGTACTGCACTCACAAACACACACACACAAACACACACACACACACACATACATCACAGTCATTTGTGCAGTATTTCCAAGTGCTGTACGTCTCAGGTACACTTTCTTCTCTTTTCTCAGGAGCAGCAGTTGGTGAACCATTGCCGTGGCATTTGTGCTGTGTTCTTTCTGCCCTTTTGTTATTTCCCTTTTTTACCCCCCCCCCTTATCTCTCCTCTCCCTTCTCTACAGATTCCCCTGGCCTGTCAAGTCTGGCATGATGTTGACACATTTCATTAAAATATCAAATGTATAAACAAAATGAAATTAAATAATTAAAAAATAAAGAAAGAAAGAAAGAAAGAAACACTGACAGGATGAGCCTATAATCTATAGTGCTCATTTTGGAAAAGTAAATTTGTTTGGCACAGTAACGCAGTCTGACCATAATTCTGATTGCAAATCTGCCAGACAAGACAGGCAAAAAAAAAAAAAAAACAGCAATACAGACTTCCAGCACCTCCTTTCAGAGTGCAAGGTTACACTTGCACAGGCGTGCTTCAGGTGGCAGCACAACCAGGTGCTGAAGAAGCTGGCAGAGCAGTTGAAGAGCTGTAGGGTCAGGGCAAACAACTTCACAGGTTGCCAGCAAACTCTCGTTATCTTTGTCGAACCCGAGAAAACAGACAGAAGCCAGCTTTAGGAAAGATAACACCTCTGCTTACTCTTGAAAAGGCATGGGAAATGCATGTTGACCTGGACAAGCAGCTATTTGTCCCACCCAGGGAACAAACAGATTAAAGAGCAGATGTTGTGATGTAGTATTTATTCATTTTTAAATACTGTGCTCACTTTCCCTTGGAAGGAGGGGATACCAGCAGCAGACAAGTTCTAGTGGCTCAAGTTCTCTGAATTGGCATCAGAGTTCAATGAGTCTGGATGGACAATGACCGTCCACCCAGCAGAAACTGGATACAGAAGCTGTGTGCAGAGGTCAGCAATCCAATCCATGCTGATAGTATGACTGGAGCAAACCTACAGATAGACATTAATGGTCAGGCAGAGGATGCTGAGAAGTCAGGCTACTGGCTGTGGCCCTGGAGGAAAGACCATTTTCCAGAGTGCAGCACTTCAATAAGGGCAGCTGGGAGATGTACTCGGCAGGGGCTAAATAACAGAGAATGAAAGTTTTTTGTGCTGTAGTTGTCTGTTTAGTAAATTCTTATGAATTATTTCAAAAGTGGGGAAATGAAAAATGGGGGTCTCTTAGTGGTGTGGAGGCACAGACCTGTTGGAATGGGGGTTTCCTTATAAGCACAGTCTGATCACCTATGAAGACACAATACACTACTATTAGGTTTGTGCACCTGAAACTAAGCAGCAACAATCTCAGATCTCTGTCTGATTATGGAGCAGTAGGTGGCAGCATTTCTTTAAACTTCACTCATCATACACAGATATAAGGGCAGCACCTATCACACACACATACTGGTGACAGGGTCAGCCTGAGTATTAAACCGAAGGTCACATATTTGAACCCCTTATGGTCAGCCTTAATTAATTAACACTCGGATGATTTAGTCACCTTAATAATCAACACTCACTCCTCTGGTATTATTGCTACATCTGTGAAGGCTGCCTGGTAGCATCAATAGCAATTTTCCCAGTGGACTAAAAAGTTAAAAAACGCATAACAGCGAGCATTTAAAAATGTTTTTCGTTTAAAAAGAAATGCTTGGAAACATAAATATGCATGTAGGCTAAAAAACAGGTTTCTAGAACTGTATTTACATTAAACAAACCAGAGAAATTACTCAGTCATTCAATATAAACGTAGCATGAATTTATGTCTAACAAGGAGGAGATTTCAGTGATGAAAGCTGCCTCTTCAGATGAGCTAATGGTGAAGCTAACATACAAAGAATGGCGTGTTTACGAGTGCATTAATATTTATCTTTATACATTTTTAAATGACTAATATGAGTGTTGTACAGTCCTGCTGTTCATTCTGACTCATCAAGCTATTATCATTCTGTTATGATTAGGAAGTACAGCAACTTAGATTTGGCCAGTTTAATTTGAGGCACTTTAATTCTGTTAATAGCTTTGGCTTTGAATTTACTCTTCAACAACAACAAAAAAAATGCAGTAAATGTGCTGGGCACTTTTTACAGCGTGTCTATTGTTGTGCTTCAGTAGATGTCAGGTAACACTGAAAAATAGTGTTACATTTGAGAAGTTTGATTTAGATGCAATGAATAATTTCAAATCTAATATTGTGGATTGTCTACAATAATGTGCACATTCATGAAAAGACTGGAAATGTCTGATTGAAATACTGCAAAGTTATTCTTTGAAACACAGTTCTAAAGTAACCCTGTAAGAGGTATGCCTTAAAATAAATGGCCAATTCCAGAGTAACTGTTATGTAGGTGCTCTGTAATTACAGAGTGGTATGAATCCATGTGATGTGATCAGGTTACATCACAGGTATTCCACAGTAATAATGCACAATAAAATAAGTGGGGTTGATGTAGCACAATTAATCGATTTCATTTTAAGATGAGTGGGCGTCTGTTATTGCTGTATAAATACCATCACATTACAAAATGATTTAAAGCTGAAACTGATTACAATGTCACAACCCTAGCAAAGTAAATGTTAGGAAAACTGGGATTTACAGTTTCGTCAGTACACACTTCTTTTTCCACCTGGAAAAGACTTCTGAAACTTTTCCATTCTGATTGGACTAATAATTATGTCAGTACCCATGTATAGTTATCATTACCACATGATAGTTAAATACTGTTACAACTATTAAGATACATGTGTAATTACATATGCTGTGCTACTGTAAACCATCTATAACAGTGACGAAATCATCAGTAGTTACATTGTTCATGTGTTGTTCATGTGTAACTACACAGTGTGTAGAGCCCATATAAAGTGGGACCAGTTAAAACCATCCATTATCAGTCTTTTACCTACAAGTGTGCACTTCAAACCTTGAGGAGCTGACCTGTTTGCTTTTCACTGTTAGCATTGAAAGAATGTCTAAAGGACAGCACGTAGTTGCTATTTATAAAATAGTGATACACGTACTTTAACACCACAGTAAATAGGGTAATTAAAGTTATTACATGATAACCATAACTTGGTGATATAGACAACAATGGTGGGTTTTCCATAGTGCTATTCTGATCATACTGAAAATCACAGGTATGACAGCCCCAGGCTCAGGCTTCATGGGCAGATCTTATGCTAAATGGCAAAAAAAAAAAAGACCAAAAAAACCAAACAGGAAAAAATACTTCAGCACTTCCTTCTGTGGTAACAAACCTGTCTGTCGCAAACCGGTTTGAACTGAAAGTAACATCTACAGCATCCGGTTTGTGAAAAGACCATCATTTTCACTGCTTGGGGAGTGAGCTAAGAGGTACAGTTACAGAGTTGTGGACAACCAGAAAGTGCTTTTGGACTTAATGACCAAATGCCTTTCTGAAGATGGAAGTTCAGACTCCAGATCACGGAGCTCCTGTCCAGACCAACATCACAGCTCAGACAGGAGGAACTGCTTGTGCTCCTGTGTTTGATGGGAGTACTATTCAGTCGCTGACAGTTATAAACAACATATATGGAGGTAACATATGGAATTTTGGTAATACTTTACAATAATGGGCTTTTATAAACAGCAAATGAATCATTATGCAATAGTTCCTTAATTATGTAATTATTTTGCAACTAAAGAACTGTTGTTTTAAGTTATACACATAGAAATGTTTGTAATAGGTGTTGCATATTTAATTTTAATTTGTTGCTAATCAATTATTGTTGATTGCCTAATATTGATATATTAGTTAACTAATGCTTAATGCTCAGTTGTTTCTTTTGTAACTGGTCAAATTCTTGAAAATCGAGGGCTCAACTGACAATTTCTGTCTTATTTATTCATTAACCACATATTCACTTCTGCTTACTACTCTGCTAATGAGCTGATTATCTTTGAACGAATCTTCTGATTTTTTTTTTTTTGAGCTTTACTGGATACTTTCCTTCACTTTCATACATTCAATTGTCTCACTATTCTTAGGCCTGTCGTTGGATTTTCATTATTAATTGCTACTTTATTTAGCAATTAAAAGGAATTAAAAGCAATTAGTTCATAATTGCTACTTAGAATCCTTCCAAGTAATTCATGATCTTCACTAATTATACTATGCACTCATTATTACCACATGAATAGTTACTTATTTTTAATCAATCTATTAGTTTTGTGTCCCTTGAATTGGAAAATACATAACAATCACCATGGGGGCAGTTGTAGGCTGGAGGTTAGGGAACCAGCCTTGTGATCAATAAATTTCCTAAATTTCCTTCGGGATCAATAAAGTATCTATCTATCTATCTATCTATCTATCTATCTATCTATTTATCTATCTATCTATCTATCTATCTATCTATCTATCTATCTATCAGAAGGTCACAGGTTCAATGCCTTGAGCTGATAGGACGTGACTGAAGTGCCCTTGAGCGAAGCACTTAACCCCCAACTGCCCCCCAGGCGCTGTGGATAGGGCTGCCCACTGCTATAGCCAAGTGTGCTCACTGCCCCTAATATGTGTGCATTCACTAGCGTGTATGTAGTGTTTCACTGCGCAGATGTCCTGTTGTCGGACTAATAACAGATCATTTATTCATCAATTTAGTTATTCTAAAGTATTCTACTTAATAAACCATCCTTAAATCAAAGAAAAAAATCTTTACACTTGCTAATCTCTTCCATTAAACAGTTTTTATATGTAACAAGACTGACTTAGTCCATAGTCAGGGGAAGCTGATTTCTGATAGGTGGAACTTGGTGACACTGACGTCATGTGTTCACCCAGAGGGTTCTGGGAATTGTAGTCCTGAGAGTCATGGCTGGAGGGAACGTGTAACAGTACTCCCACCCAAAGAGTCCAGAACAGCCAAGGAACAAAGCCGATCATAACGCTCACTGATAACACGACCAGAATCATGACCGCAGCACTGGACAGGCAAGAAACTCCTACGACGACCAAAGATGTAATTCAGGAGTGAGCAGGGAAGAACCTTCCACCTAAGCCAAGAAGCAAAATCTGTGATCAATCCAGGATCCAAGACTTTGTGGGCTAGAATGCAACATTGCTTCTCAAAGCTGAATCCCTCCCAATCAACCAGACATTGGAACTCCTCTGCTGAGTCCAGAGGGCAGTAAAGACAGGATCTCTCCCACTCGAGGGGGTGGTATAGTGTCATGCCTTGAAGGACAGGTTTGAGCAGGGACACATGAAAGGAATGAGAGATATGATAATGGGGGGCAAGTCCAGTTTGTAAGTGATGTCATTTAACTTCTTGAGCATTTTAAATGGATAAACTGGGCTCAAATGTACAGTTATGTAAAAGAAACTTTTGAATAAATTAGGAAATTAAAAAAGCTCAGATCCTGAATTTAAATGCCTGTGTCACGATTGGCCCCTCCCGGCCCACAGCTCCTCAATGAGTTGAGAGTGAATGAAGTTTCCTTTGGCACTGGAATCAATCAGAGCTGAAATGACAGAAGAAATTTGCTGGCCGTAAAAAGTCTGTGCGGACAGGCACAACAGTCATGCGAACATGGCCAGCACCACCACACTACATGTCCAGACCTGCTCTTAAATGAACAAAGCCTCTATTCTACTCACAGTCATGATGAGTCACAGTGAAGGACTTCTTCAAAGCCATCTGCCTCCCTGGAACCACGTAATTCACTCAAAATGGGAACTGAATGCTTAGAAATTGAGCTTTTCTTGGTGTGATTGGCCAGCGCTGTTAATATGACCGAATTCAGCCCTCTACAAAATGTGACTAGTAGTGGCGATGCGTTCCATCCACTACTTGCAGCTGAAGTGCAAAATTTCAAAGCATAGTCAGAACAGTATGTTTCCTTTGATTAAAATTGATCAAAACCTCTCTGTTAATCTTTCCTTCATAAAGGTGATCAAAAACAATGCAAAAATTATTCACACAATGAATCATGTTTGTGGCCAACTTGCCATAACCTTTCTAAAGCCCAAGCTCAGAAAAGAAAATTTCACCTGAGGTAGGTTCTTAAAAAAATGAACTCAAATGAAGGAGGAAACTACATTTATCAGAGTTACCATTCAAATGTCTTTGGCTTACATCACACCAGCGGCCTCAATGGAAGTAGGAGGACCAGCAGATAAACCAAGGCTCTGAAGTTGAACACTGAAATCTTTACCACTAGTAACTAGCTGTAAATTGAATTGGTTGTTCTTTCTGTTGTTGGTGGCGAGGTATTCTGTAAAGAGACAAACTTGGTCAGACGAGTGCAGGTAATATGAGGAAAAAAAGGGTTTATTAGTTTGTCCAAAATCCACAGTTGAGGTCAAAAAACAGGCAACGGTCAGATCCAAAATGAGCCCAGCAATAAACAAACATCACATTGATTAGTACAGGCACCAAAATCCAAAAAGGGAAAAGTCCAAAGAGCCAAGGCTGGAGGGCTGTATGACATCATATCACTGGATAAGTCATTTAATGTGTATATATTTTTTAGAATAAATGTGTTGATTAATTTATGTATATTTTCATTCTTTCATTCTTATGTTCACTTGTTATTCTTCAATGCTTTATTGACTGCTTGGTATCAGCATTTGCAGGTTTAAGTCAATTTAAGAAAGTTCTGATTTGTTGTCATTTCTTTACTCCAGCTCAGAAATCTTCCACGCCCAGCAACAGCACAGGTCAGGATGGAGACACTCCTGGTGATCAAGCTATTACTGAAGGTAAAATGTCTATATAGATAGATTTGGTTATTGAGTAGTATGTCACTGCAGTGGTTTGTGAATGGTGTGTCTTTTATGCACATGAGGTACTGCATGAAATGTTTACCAGACATTTTATTGTTGAATAATCCATAAACCTATGTGGTACCTACATGTACCTGGTACATTCATGACATGTTCTTGAACAGTACAGTAAAAATACATAATTCTTTAGAAACATTAGTTAAATACATTTTTTGTGATAAGCAATGACTATTAGGTAATACGCTGAAAACAGTAAATGATGCTTTGTGCAACTTCATGTTATGAAAATAGTTTATATCTGGGAACAATTACAACACTAAGCATATTGTATTAAAAATCCATATTACATTCAGCATTCCCTCCCTAAAAAAAATGTTTCAGGACAATTGATACAAAAGTGGTGCAGATTAGGTAACAGGTAAGAAATAAATATATATATATATATATATTGGTTTATGTGGGTCTTGTTTGTTCTTTGTTCAGTAAAACCCAAATTAGACACTTCTAAATGGTTTATTCTTTGCCAAATATATCCATTATTCCTCCTCAACACATTTCCAAACCATCTCAACCTGGCCTCTCTGGCTTTATCTCCAAACAGCTCCACCTTCACCGTCCCTCTGATCTGCTCATTTCTAATCTTGTCCATCCTTGTCACTCCCAACGAAAATCTCAGCATCTTCATCTCCGCCACCTCCAGCTCAGCCTCCTGTCTTTTAGACAGAGCCACAGTCTCCAAACCAAACATCATAGCAGGACGCACTACTGTCTTGTAAACCTTCCCTTTCACTCTTGCTGCTATCCTTCTGTCACACATCAGCCCTGACATCCGTCTGCACCCACTCCATCCTGCCTGCACCCTCTTCTTCACCTCTTTTCTACACTGTCCATTGCTCTGGATGGTTGACCCAAGATATCATGAAGTCATCCACCTTTACGACCTCTACTCCTTGCATCTTCACCTTTCCACCTGCCTCCCTCTCATTCACACACATGTATTCCGTCTTGTCTCTACTGACCTTCATTCCTCTCCTCTCCAGGATTTTGTCAAATAACCTGGTTAAAAAGTCCACTGCCTTCTCTCCTAAACATCTACATACCTCCACAGGTATGTCACCTGGACCAACTGCCTTTCAATTCTTCATCCTTTTTAAAGCTGCCTTCACTTCCACTTTACTAATTCTCTGCACTTCCTGATCCACTATCTCTCCCCCTGTTGTCCTCCTCTCTCTCTCGTTTTCCTCATTCATTAGTTCTTCAAAGTACTCCTTCCATCTACTCAACACTCTCTGTTCACTCACTAGTACATTTCCCTCTCTATCCTTTATCAGCCTAACCTGCTGTACATCCTTTCCAGCTCTATCTCTCTGTTTACCGAGCAATACAAGTCCTTTACTCCTTCTTTACTGTCCAGCCTCTCATACAGCTCATCATAGGCCTGAGCCTTTGCCTTTGCCACCATTCTTTTCGCTATGCGGCTAGCCTCACAGTACTCCTGCCTACTTCCTTCATCTCTCTGGTTATCCCACTTTTTCTTTGCTGCCTTCTTCTTCTGAATACTCTCCTGGACTTCCTCATTCCACCATCAACTTTCCTTGTCTTCTTTCCTCTGACCAGACGAAACACCCAACACATTCTTGTCAGTTTCTCTCACCACCTTAGCTGTAGTTTCCCAGTCCTCAGGTAGCTCCTCACTGCCCCCAAGGGCCTGTTGCAATTTTTCCCTGAACTGCCTGCAACCATCCTCCTCCTTCAGCTTCCACCATCTAATCTTTGGCTCTGTCTTCACTCTCTTCCTCTTCTTTGTTTCTAATCTCATTCTACAGACAACCACCCTATGCTGCCTTGCTACACTTTCCCCTGGTACCACTTTACAATCTCCAATCTCCTTTAGGTGGCATCTTCTGCTAAGGATATAATCCACCTGTGTGCACCTCCCTCCACTCTTGTATGTCACCCTGTGTTCTTCCCTCTTCTGAAAATACGTGTTCACCACAGCCATTTCCATTCTCTTTGTAAAGTCTACAACCATCTGACCTTCCGCATTTCTGTCTTTCACACCATACATACCCAGCACTTCTTCATCCCCTCTGTTTCCTTCACCAACATGTCCATTGAAGTCTGCACCAATCACCAATGTCTCCTCTCTAGGGACACCGTCTACAACTTCATCCATCTTACTCCAAAATTCCTCTTTCTCCTCTAACTGACAACCAACCTGTGGTGCATATGATCTGACCACATTCAAAATCACACCATCAACCTCCAACTTCAGGCTCATGATCCTGTCTGACACTCTCTTAACATCCAGAACACTTTTCCCAAGCTGTTCCTTTAGGATTATCTCTACTCCATTTCTCTTCCTCTCTACACCATGATAGAACAGTTTGAATCCACCTCCAATGTTCCTGGCCTTGCTTCCTTTCCATCTGGTCTCCTGGACACACAGAATATCTACCTTCCTTCTCTCCATCATGTCTGCAAGCTCTCTGCCTTTACCAGTCATTGTCCCTATGTTCAGAGTCCCTACTCTAATCTCCACACTCCTGCCTTTCTTTCTCTCTCGCTGCCATCTAACCCGCCTTCCTCCTCTCCTCTCTGATGGTCTTCGACCTACAGTAGTCCAATTTCCACCGGCACCCTGCTGGTCAACAGCACCGGAGGCGGTCGTTGTTAACCCGGGCCTCGACCGATCTGGTATGGCAATAATATTTGTGATCACATGATAGTTTTGGCACAAGTTTTACGCCAGATGCCCTTCCTGACGCAACCCTCACCATTTATCCGGGCTTGGGACCGGAACCAGAAGTACACAAAGTACACCCCTAATGGCTGGTTTAATGTGAATGTATTTTATTAATCCTAAAAAATAGCAAGGTCTTTGCAAAGAGATTAGTCTACATAAGTACAATGAAGTTATTGGTCATTTTGGCATAAGAATCCATCCAGTTCTGTACGAATACAGGTCATAATGAATAAATCTGAAAGCATAGTAAATAAACCATATATGATCATCTAATTTGGGATTTACAAGACATTACTAACCCCATAGTATGTGTTCTATAAAATGAGAAAATATTTTTTTTACCAGTTGGCACTATCAAACAGAATGTCTTGCCCGCAATCTATTCTGATATTTTGGTGCTGTTAAATTTTGGTGCCAAACAAGTTACAGCACACACATGTATGTGCTGGCCACAGTAAATATATATTATGCCGTTAGGATTAGTAAGGACTTATTTTTGATTATTTAATCAGAGTAACAATAAAGTGTAACTGATGCATGACACCTGGTGTTTAATTGGCAACAGGTCAGTTACATGATTGGGTATAAAAAAGAGCATCACAGAGAGGCTGAGTCTTTTAGAAGTTGGGGAGGAGTTCATCACTCTATGAAAGACTGCAACAATTCAAGAATAATGTTTCTCAACATTAGAATAGCAAATAATGTTTGTGTTTCATCATCTATGATACATAATTACATTCAGAGATTCAGATAATCTGGAGAAATCTCTGTATGTATGAACAAGGACAAAAACCAGTATTTGCTGGCTGTGATCTTTGGGCTATGCCCAATCACTGCATAGGCTCAGAAACACTTCTGAAAACCAATGTCTGTGAAAACAATTCATCACTACATCCAGAAATGCAAGTTAAAACTGTACAATGCAAAGAAGAAACCATATTTAAACAGGATCCAGAAATGCTGCCACCTTCTCTGGGCCCAAACTTGTTTAAAATTAACTGAGTGAAAGTGGAAAAGTGTCCTGTGGTCCGACGAATCAACATTTGAAATTCTTTAACGAAATCATGGACACTGTGTCCTCCGGGCTAAAGACCACTCAGCTTGTTATCAGTGCACAGCCAGTATTCATGATGGTATAGGAGTACATTAGTGCACATGACATGGGTGATGTGCACATCTGTAAACCATTAATGCTAAATGATAGATACATGCTTTGGTAACATCTGCTGCCATCCAGACGACGTCTTTTTCAGGGAAGGCCTTGATTATTTCAGCAAGACAATGTCAAACCACATTCTGGATGCATTACAGCAGCATGGCTCTGTATTGAGAGAGTCCGGTGCTAAACTGGCCTACCTGCAGTCCAGACCTGTCACCATTGAAAAAAATTTGGCGCTTTATGAAATGAAATGAGACCACGAACTGTTGAGCAGCTGAAATTCTACAAGAACAGGAAAACAGTTCACTTTCAAAAATATAGCCGTCAGTCTCCTCAAATACTAAGACTGTTGGTAAAAGAGGAGGTGATGAAACACAGTGGTAAACATTCCCCTGTTCCAACGTGTTATTGACATCAAATTCAAAATGGCCATATATTTTTCAGACAACAATCAAATTTCTCAGTTTCAACATTTTATATGTTGTCTTTGTAGTATTTTTCTACAATATGGTTTACTTGATTTGCATATCCTTCTGCATAGCGTCCAAACCTTTGTGGAAATGGGGTTGTACATTGCAGAGATGTCCAAACTGGGAACATCTTAAAATGTTCTGTATTCACCAAATTCATCAAATACTACAATTCCTGTGTAGATCAGATCATCATCATTTTGTTTTATGCCATGAATGAACCTCACTCCAACATGCTCTCTATAATAATGTGCTCAATAATTATATGTAACATGTACTTTTGTATTTAAGTAAAATAATTGACTTTCAACATCAACATAGCTGATTTACATTTTTTTTAATCCTTTTTTGTGAAATGTTAGTTTAATGAATTTCTTTTTTAATGCAAATATTCCTGAAACCTAACTAATACTTTTTTGTTGGTGTTTTTATGTCCTTAAATAGAAAATCTCACTGTATATAAACAAAAACACAAAGACCAACTGAGGAACAAATTAAAAACTATTAGTGAAGGAATCTCAAAGCAAGGAATCTCCACACTTCTGAATGAGATCTACACAGAGCTCTACATCACAGAGGGTGGGAGTGGAGAGGTCAATAACGAACATGAGGTGAGACAGATTGAAACATCTCCTAGGAGACGAACAACACAGGAGACAGCCATTAAATGCAATGACATCTTCAAACCCTTACCAGGACAAGACAAACATAAGGACTGTACTGACCAGAGGAATCGCTGGAATTGGAAAAACAGTCTCTGTGCAGAAATTCATTCTGGACTGGGCTGAAGGAGAAGCAAATCAGGATATTGCTTTCATATTTCCACTTCCTTTTAGGGAGCTGAATTTGATGAAGGGGAAAAAGCTCAGTCTGATGGAACTTCTTCATTGCTTTTTCCGACAAACAAAGGATTTTCAATCGATAGAGAGTGATGACTACAAAGTCTTATTAGTGTTTGATGGTCTGGATGAATGTCGACTTCCTCTAGACTTTGAGAACAATGAGAGCTTGTTTGATGTAACAGACAAGGACTCAGTAGATGTCCTGCTGACAAACCTAATAAAGGGGAATCTGTTCCCTTCTGCTCTCCTCTGGATAACCTCTCGACCAGCAGCAGCCAATCAGATCCCTTCAGAGTGTGTTGACCAGGTAACTGAGGTACGAGGGTTCAGTGACCCTCAGAAAGAGGAATACTTCAGGAAAAGAATCAGGAATCAGAACATTGCTGAAAAGATCATTGAACACATGAAGTCATCAAGAAGCCTCTACATCATGTGCCACATACCAGTCTTCTGTTGGATTTCAGCCACTGTTCTAGAGAGAATGCTAAGTGAAGCAGTGATTGAGAAGATCCCCAAGACTGTTACTCAAATGTTTACTAAATTCTTGATCTTTCAAATCAAACATAAGAGTCAAAAGTACCAAGGAAAATGTGACATTGATACTCACATGACAAAAGAGAGTATTTTGGGCTTAGGAAAATTGGCTTTCCAACAGCTGGAAGAGGGCAACCTGATCTTCTATGAGGACGATCTGAAAGAGTGTGGCATTGATGTCAAAGAAGTGTCAGTGTACTCAGGTGTCTGCACTCAGATCTTCAGAGAAGAGTTTGGGCTGGAACTGGGAAAGGCTTTTAGCTTTGTGCATCTGAGCGTTCAGGAATTTCTGGCTGCTTTATTTGCATTTCTTTGCTTCGTCTTAAACAATACAAATGTGCTGATGCAAACCACAGGATTTTTTAGTGCTTTCAAAAAGTCAAAAATGTCAGACGTCCTCAAGTGCGCAGTTGATAAAGCCTTACAGAGTGATAATGGACACCTGGACCTTTTCCTCCGCTTCATTCTGGGTCTCTCTTTGGAGTCCAATCACACTCTCTTACGGGGCATACTGCCCCTGACAGGAAGCATCACTTATAGTAAAGAGGAAATAGTTGAATACATCAAAAAGAAGATCAGGGAAAATCCCTCTCCAGAGAGTACAATAAATTTGTTCCACTGTCTGAATGAATTGAATGATCATTCCTTAATGAAGGAAGTACAAACATTCTTAAACAGAGGAGGTGGCAATTCTCTCCATGCATCTAAACTCTCTCCTGCTCAGTGGTCAGCAGTGGCATATGTTTTGCTGAACTCAGAAGAGGAGCTGGATGAATTTGACCTGAGTAAATATGACCCATCAGAGGAATGTCTTCTGAGACTGTTGCCAGTGGTTAAAGCATCCCAAAAAGTTGTGTGAGTATTTGTTGATTATGTTAAATGTTTGTTGACCCTTTTATTACTGAGACATAAATTAGAAATAATCTGTTAATTTACTGCTAATTTATTTGTAGTTAATTGCATTGTATATTATAGCTACTGTAGGTATGCTTTGGTGTTTTGGTTAATACATTTATATTTTGTTTACTTGATAAACTAAGCAGTAAAGTCATGAAATATACCTGTAAAATTCATGGGTTAATGTATACACACATGATAAATTGAAGGTGAACAACGAACAAGATCAATGAAATTACTGATAATTACTACACAGTATTATCACTAAGCATTATAGACTTATAGAAATACAAACCATTTCCAAATACATAATTAAATATGTAGTAAAAACTGTGCATAAAGTGTAGTATCGCATCCTTGTATCTGAATAAGCCTAGAGGCTGCCTGAATAGGGAAGTATTTCACAAAGCAGGACTTCTCAATTTAGCCAGATAACCCTTGTCCAATCCTCTGCAGTAGGACAATAACTTAATAATTCTTATAAATCTGTATTCATAATTAATTAAAAATATTTTTTATAGTTTATTATATAGCATAAATAACAATTTACACTCTCAGAAAAAATTACTAAACTACCACTGGAGTGATACTTCTTTTATGAAGTATTGATATGTCTTTTACTTATTATGATACAGGATGATTAAAAATATTTATCTGAGTTCAAAGCTCCACCTTTTTACAACCATGAGGTGCCTAGAAACCAATCACTTACCAATGGAAAGAGGTTTTCTGTTAGTCTGGCAGTGAACATCTAACAACTCACAAGCATTCATCATTGGTCCCAACTGTTCCAAGAAAAAGGTCACCAGCATGATTAGATCTCAGGCCATGTGACTTTTTTGTAGTGGTATAATAAGGACTGTTTATGTGCCACTCCCAACAACACTGGATGATCTCAAGTGATTGATCTTCGATGCAATTTCAAATCACATTGATGTCCGTACAGGTGGAGGAGGATATATTGAGCACTTGTAAAATTATATAACAAATGAAATAAATCTTTCTGAAATCAGATGAATATTTTTGAATCACCCTGTATTGTATAATGTTGCCCTGATTCCATGCACTAATCATATTACCTTGTCTGCAATTTAATTTATGGTTCTGTTATAAACGCACTTTTCGTAAATAGTGAGAGGACGCTGGCGTGGACTGTCCGCCGCTTCTCATCTGAGATCTAACTATTTTTATTACTACTTTTATTAAGTGTCTATTTTAGTCGTTTAGTAGTTTTATCTTTAGCGTTTATCTTTAGTCAGTTTTATCTTTGTTCAAAATGCTTGTACTTTTCTTCGGAGCGGCTTTTTGATCCGAGTTGGACAACTTTGTTTACCATGATGATCAACTCTACTGCTGTCCAGCTGTTAAAACTCAATACTCACTCCACTCCATCATGTATATCGACGATCAAACAACTTGGACTTCTTCGCCGACCTCGTTATATTCACAGAAGCTGTGGGAGGAAGTTTAAACTTCTTCAGTCAAGTCAAGCTATTCCGTCTCGATGGTCAACTCTGCGTGCCGTCGCACGTCCTACACGTCATCAGAGCGCTACTGCTCTGCGAACTAGTAGCGTTGGAGTTTCCATGACTACGGCTGTTACTGAGCAAACTGGAAAACGCGGAGTGGATTTCAGCGTCCTCCGACCACTCCGACCACTACAGAGGCACGTTTCTCCATCTACCATTAAAGTGGAACTGTTCAACGTACAATCACTTACAAATAAATCGTGTCTGATTCAGGATCACGTCTCTGATAGAGGCTTAGACTTGATGTGTCTAACAGTAACATGGCATCGACCAGAGGCGTTCTCTGTTTTAAATGTGGCTTGTCCTTCTGGCTACTCATATCTACAGAAAGCCCGTAGCACAGGTCGCGGTGGTGGCCTGACTGTCATCTACAGCAGTGATTTGAAGCTGTTGCCACTGCCCTTGCCTCATGTGTCCTCCTGTGAATGCATGGCATTTAAGTGTAATTCTTCATCACCTGTGATGTTTCTTCTCATCTATCGAACGCCTAAATTGAATTCATCTTTCATACCTGAGATGTCAAACCTTCTTTCTATTTTCTGTCCAACATTAGCAAATATAAAAATAATAGCAAATAAACACCTCCTCTTGCCGCTTTGCTGCTCAATTTCTTCAGCTATTGGATTGTTTCAACCTTAGCCAGCTTATTGATGTTCCCACGCATGTTAGGGGACATACTCTAGACTTGGTCATCACTGGTTCTTCTGTTGTTACTAATCTGTCTGTGTATGACCTGGGTGTATCTGACCACAAGGTTGTGTCCATGGAAATACCACAATCAGTGTCTTTCACACAGTCAAAGCGGGAAATTAGTTTCAGGAACCTGAAAAATATTAACCAAGAGTGTATGATAAAGGACTTACAACATCTCCTTCAAGCAAATCCATCATCAGCCAATGATGCAGTGGACTTGTATAACAGAACCTTAAGCAGTGTTCTGGATTATCATGCTCCTATCAAATCTAGAGTGGTCACTTTCTCTCGATCTGCTCCCTGGTTCTCTGAAAATCTACGGAGAATGAAGACAGCTGGTCGTGTCCTTGAGTGACGTTATAAAGCTTTCGGGCTCACTGTTCACAGGATCGCCTATCGTGAGCATCAGAAGTCCTATTCCACGTCTCTCAAAGTGTCTCGCTCGCAGTATTACTCCAAAATTATTACAAATGGAATGGGAAATTCCAAACAGCTGTTTTCAACAATAAACCTCCTCCTCAAACCCCAAGCTCTCCCGCCACTTAAAACCACACATGAGCAGTGTGATGAATTTCTGACTTTCTTCTCAAAGAAAATTGACAAAATTCACGGTGCATTATTCTCCTCTTCCACCATACCTGTGCAGGTTGCTTCGTTACAGTCTGAGGTCTCTGAGCCTCTGAGCTGTTTCCCTGTACTCTTACAGAGAGAGATTGAAGACACAATCAGAGGCACAAACTCTTCCACCTGTAATCTGGATCCCTTTCCCACAGCCATGGTGAAAGCTAACATCGCCATTATTAGTCCTCTGATTACGACCATAATAAATCACTCTCTCCAAACTGGTCAAGTTCCTATTGCTCTAAAAACTGCTATAATTAAACCACAGCTAAAAAAATTCTCCCTCAACTCTGATGTCATTGGAAACTACAGGCCAATCTCAAATCTCCCTTTCCTCTCCAAGGTCTTGGAGAAAACAGTTGCAGCCTGTCTTGTGGATCATCTCAGGCATAATGATCTTTTTGAGAAGTTCCAATCAGGTTTCCGCTCTGCCCACAGCACTGAAACTGCCCTGATCAGAGTTACAAATGACCTATTAATGGCAGCAGATACTGGCTCCCCTTCACTTCTTGTCCTCCTGGATCTGTCTGCAGCATTTGACACTGTTGACCATGGCATACTTCTGAACAGGCTCTGTTGCATCATTGGCATCAAAGACACTGCACTGGACTGGTTTAAATCATATCTAATGGACAGAACAGAAATTGTTGAGCTTGGGAAAGCCAGATCTCAGACTCACTCAGTGACCTGTGGAGTTCCTCATTCCTTGGCCCTATCCTTTTTATTCTGTATTTATTGCCACAGGGCAATCAGACGCTATGGAATTTCTTTTCATTGCTATGCTGATGACCTACAACTTTACCTGAAAGTTGGCTCTTCACCATCATTACTGTCATCAACTTCTCAGTCAGCAACCCCTCTCACTCAACTTCATGACTGCTTGGAGGAAATAAAAGTGTGGTTGGCTCATAATTTTCTTCAGCTGAACAGTGCAAAAACTGAGGTAATTATGGTTGGAACCCAACAACAGATCCGGCTATCCCATGTTTCCAGAATTACACTCTTTGGACATTTCCTTATCCTCTACAGTCAACAACCTGGGTGTTAAACTGGATTCACACCTCACCTTTGATAGTCATATTAAACATATTTGTAAGACTGCCTACCACCATCTCAGAAATATTGCCAAGTTGCGTCCTATCCTCAGTCTGTCTGATGCTGAAAGACTGGTTCAAGCTTTTGTGTCCTCAAGACTGGACTACTGTAATGCTCTTCTCTTGGGGCTCCCTAGTAAGAGTATTCAGAGATTACAGTATGTTCAAAACAGTGCAGCCAGGGTCCTGATGAAGGTACGCAAAAATGAGCACATTACACCTGTTCTTCAGTCTCTTCACTGGCTCCCTGTGACTAAAAGGATTGAATACAAGGTTCTCCTCCTTACACACAAATGTGTTCATGGCCAGGCTCCCTCTTACTTAAAATAACTGCTAGTACCACAGACACATCTACGAGCCCTTCGCTCTGTGCATCTCCACCGTCTTCTTCCAACCAGAACAAAACTTTGTACCATGGGTGACCGAGCCTTTTGTTCTGCAGCTCCACGCCTTTGGAATGCCCTGCCTGACCATCTGAGGAAGCCTCAGACAACTGATTCTTTTAAAAAGGGACTAAAGACATATCTTTTTAGGAGGACATATGGACAATAAAGTATTATATTTTATTAGTATTATTTTTTTGATTATTATCTTTTAATTAATGTTTTACACTGTAAGCACTTTGGGATTTACTATAAATGAAAAGTGCGTTATAAATCCAATGTATTTATTATTATTATTTGTTATAGAACACTACGTTATGAAGTATACTAATACGTCTCTTTTATATACATGCATACATGCATATATTATGTGTGTGTATTTGTGTACTTTGTGTGTTTCAGAGGATGCTTTTCTAAAACTATATCATCCCCTCTGCCCTCAGAACACGTGGTTGTAATCTGACTGAAAAAAGTTGTGCCGTTCTGGCCACAGCTTTCAGTTCAAACTCCTCATGTCTGAGAGAGCTGGACCTGAGTGACAATGAACTGCAGGATTCAGGTGTGATGGAACTCTGTGCTGGACTGGAGAATCATAATTGTAAACTGGAGAAACTGGTGTAAGATCATGTTTTTTTCTGGATGGTCTCTCTTTTTCTAAAACAAACACACACACACACACACACACTATTTGTTGTATTTCTGTTTTTACAGAAGAGAAATACATTTATGGAAGAGGATGTTTATACATATATGTAACTTTAGCTTTTGCCAATCTAAGTCTGTTGAGTTTTTTCTCTTTCTCCCTGCAGGCTCCACAAATGCAGTATTACAAATAAAGGCTATGCTGCTATTTTGTCAGCTCTAAAATCAAACCCATCGCACCTGAGAGAACTGAACCTGAACAATAATGATCCAGGAGAGACGGCAGTGAAGCTGCTCTCTAATCAACTGGAGGATCCGCACTGTAAACTGGAGAAACTACAGTGAGTACCTTGTACTTGCACATAGTGATATTCTTAAAATGCACTATATGTAAATGCTTTACATTTTAGAATATTTAAAACATATCACAACAGCAACATTTTAGAAATGTAACACCATTAAAGCTATATATTTAGTAAAATTTGATTGTAGGGGTAATTGTGATCTCCATTTCTGTGCTGAATATATGAGAAATGTTCTTTTATCTACAGGCTGTCTCACTGCAATATTACAAAGGATGGCTGTGCTGCTCTACTTAAAGCTCTAAAATTAAATCCCTCATCACATCTGAGAGAACTGAATCTGAGCTATAATCAGCCAGGAGACTCAGGACTGAAAGAGCTCTGTGCTGTAGACTGTAAATTAAAAAAACTACAGTGAGTTACTGATGTTATATATGCATTTTGAAGATTACCTCCACCCTTGGTTACTACCAGTACATAGCCCACTCAACATATTTGGAAAATCCACAATGAGATGCCTCACTATTTCTCAAAGTTAACAATGTTTTATCCTCATTGTGCTTCATCTATTACTGTTCTGCCACAAGTATTTTCTGGACTTGGCTGTTTAGGGTCATTGGGCCTCATTCACCAATATATTCCAAAGTTTTTTCTTAAATGTGTTCCTCAGAAATGTCCAAAGAAAAAGCTGCATCACAGTGTGTCCACAGATTTTCCTACATACATGCCAAATAAGAAAACTTTCATAAGTTCTTGCATAAGTGGGACTGCATTAGAAATTTCTTAATATAATGTAATATCAACTGTTGTTATATCGTTGTTATATGTTCCAAAAAATAATAACTAACACAATATTTACAAAACACAGAACAGGTATGTAAGAGAAACCAAGGAAATGATACAAAACTCAATGGACTAATGTTAAAAGCATTAGAGTCCTCAAATGCTACATGAACAGTTTGGCCATTAATTGCTCCATTCTTCCACGGATCCTTTAGACTTATTCCTAATTTTTTCCAACCCTGATCTTTTCTCTCTCATTTGAATTATTTTCATAAAAAATAATGATCCTGGATTCTTATTCAATACTATCTGAAGCTATATGGTTGTCCACCTTACTCACTCATCCCATCAATGATTTTCATTTTTAATTTAATATTTTTAATTCAAACTTTGCCAAAGAGGTTTAGTTAATTACTTGAAGATCATCCCACTACATGACTTTAACCCTTGTCTTCACACTGTGGTGAGAGAGAAAGAGAAATTATTTTGTACTGTGTGTGTGTGTGTGTGTGTGTGATATTTTTTCTAATATATTCTTTCTTTCCCAGGCTATGTTGTTGCAATCTCACAGACAGAGCCTGTGTAGTTCTGGCCTCATTTATGAGCTCAGAGTCCTCATGTCTAATAGAACTCATCCTAAATGAGAATAATCTACAGAATTCAGGAGCAGAGCTGCTTTCTTCTGGACTGGAAAATCCACACTGTAGACTGGAGACACTGGGGTGAGATTAACCTTTTAACAGATAATTGCTTAATATGTGGTTAGCAGCTGTTCATACATGAATACTGAATTCAATATTCACGGAGAACCACAGAATATTGGAGCTAAAATCAAATAATGCATATAAGATCAACAGGTTATTTGTTACTCAAATAGAAATAGCATTTAGCGCCATTTTCATTCCCCACCCCCTCATTTAACATGATTAAATTCTCTTTTTTATACTTGATTGCAAATCTTTTGCAGGTAATGACTGCCTGAAGTCTGGAAACTATAGACATCAAAAGACACTAGGTTTCATATCTCATGATGCAATTCCAGGTCTTTACTTTTTTGTTCTTGGTGTGTTTTACCTTTTGTTTTATCTTCAGTAAGGAAAAATGGGATGATATTTTATTTTGATTGATCCCTTGCAGATGAAATAAACACCCAACGGACTTTCAGTAACATGTGAACAACCGTATAACGACGTAGAAGTGAATACATGCAATAGATCTAGACACTATTAACTAACTGAAAACTATACACAAAATTTGTTTGCAGTCTGCTCAATTCAGTTGTTTTTAACTTCATTTGGAGTGTCCAATTTCAACTCTGGGGCTTAGCTAGATTAGGTTTTGGTTAAGGTTAGGTTTTGTGTAATGGAAGTAACAAATTTAGTGTATTTCATGTAACATAACAATACACCTACTTAATATGAGTATTGCATCAACAATACATTTTCAAGATATTTACTTCAGTGTATTCAGATACTTCACTACTGCTATTCCACTGATATGTTGTTGATGTGTTGCTGATATTCTGTTTATAAATCATCTACAAAGGTCCACTTAAATGAAATGCTTTTGCCATCTCTTTGAGGGACTTGTTTTATTTTTCAGCCATAGAAAACCTAAGAAGCCAATGATGCAATTACTGTTGAAGCTCGGAAAAAAGGAAGGACTATGTATGAAAGCTAAACTTAAATAAACAATAACTTATTGACATCCAAACATGTGGTTTTATCTCACACCTCTCATTTTCATTTAACATTTTTTATGTGAAAATAATATTAATGCTGTAATTTGTCCTGATAAATCAGAATTCATTCTAAAACTCATTCATCTAAAGGAGGACTTATTGATGCCATAAGGAAGGTATTGGTTGGATTTATTCAGAGCAGGTATTTGTTCAATTAACTCAGAACAGGCATTTGTTGGGTATATTCAGAGCAACTTTGGTCCCATTTTATATTGAGTTACAAATTAATAACATATACAACAAAACACTGGAAATACTGATGATTTGATCAGTGTTACAGATGGATTACAGAAGTGGAGTCTATTTAACTACACATGTGTATCAACTTCAGTTTCACCTCATAAAATTACACAAGTGTATCTTAACAGTTGTAACAGAGAAATAACATAAATGTCACTACATTTGTGATCAGACTGGACTGTGTTTTATTTTTCAGAAAGTTTTTTTTCCCCAGGAGTGAAATGAGCTATGTTATAAATTACAATTAGATATTACTTACACTGTAACTGTCAGCTTTTCTGACATTTAGCTAGCATTTTTGTTGCCAGTGCTATGGCCTGATAACCAGTTTCAGCTTTTAAATCATTCTGTTTTAATTTATGTGACAGGGCAGCAGATGACCCCTTATTTCAAAATGTAACTATAATATTAATTAAATGTGTTGCATTTCCCCCAATGCAATGTCTATATTACCACTCCCTTATTACACAATACCTGTATAATAACTATAAGTGTAAATTTAACATGACACTACAGGAAAGTTCCTTTGCATAAGATCCACTTGTGTAATTACAAGAGGCATTTGGGACAGTGTAGTTGGCATGGTGGGATGTAGTGTGAGCTGAAGGGTCAGGAGGAGCACTGTTGTTTTGGTCTCCACCCCCAGCAGTGCAGAACTTGATGATTTGGGGTTCTACAATACATCAGAGTAGCCATGTCAGTGTTGGCATGACGCCGGAAGAGGACTGGGGATGTTAACTGTGCCCTGTGTCATTTGTTCTTGCTTGGACTGAGTGTATGCCCAAGGACTCAGTTGGGCTAGTTGGTAGTTGAAGGCCACTGGACTTGTATAGTGTTCTGCTGAGTCTCTGGAGGTTTGGCTATGCAGATGGCCCCATGCAAAGGCTCAGGGTAGTGTGTGCCCTCAGGTAAAGAGAATAATTCTTTCTTCTTCTTCTTTCAGCTGCTCCCTTTAGGGGTCGCCACAGCGGATCATCTGCCTCCATCTTGCCCTGTCCCCTGCCTCCTCTACTTTCACACCAACCATCTCCATGTCCACCTTCACTACATCCATAAACCTTCTCTGAGGTCTACCTCTTCTCCTTCTACCTAGCAGCTCCATCTCCAACATTCTTTGACCAATATATCCACTATTCCTCCTCAACACATGTCCAAACCATCTCAACTTGGCCTCTCTTTATCTCCAAACTGCTCCACCTTCACTGTCCCTCTGATCTGCTCATTTCTAATCTTGTCCATCCTTGTCACTCCCAATGAAAATCTCAGCATCTTCATCTCCGCCACAGTCTCCAAACCATACATCATAGCAGGACGCACTACTGTCTTGTAAACCTTCTTTCACTCTTGCTGCTATCCTTCTGTCACACATCAGCCCTGACACCCGTCTGCACCCACTCCATCCTGCCTGCACCCTCTTCCTCACCTCTTTTCTACACTGTCCATTGCTCTGGATGGTTGACCCAAGATATTTGAAGTCATCCACCTTTACGACCTCTACTCCTTGCATCTTCACCTTTCCACCTGCCTCCCTCTCATTCACACACATGTATTCTGTCTTGTCTCTACTGACCTTCATTCCTCTCCTCTCCAGTGCAAACCTCCACCTCTCCAGATTCTCTTCCACCTGCTCTCTACTCTCACCACAGATTACAATGTCATCTGCAAACATCATGGTTCATGGAGCCTAGTGCCTGACCTCATCTGTCAACCTGTCCATCACCATTGCAAACAAGAAGGGGCTCAAAGCTGATCCCTGATGTAACAATAGAAAAAGAAATGGATGAAAAATATCTTTGTATTATAGATATCCTCCCATCAATCTGTATCTCTTTATAGTATATGATACACTATGTTAATTTTGTCAAATTATTCTCATATATCATGCGTATATTGATATGTAATTGTGACGTATTCCTCTTTCTGCAGGCTGTATAACTGCAGTATTACAGAGGAAGGCTGCATTGCTCTGGTTATAGCTCTGAAATCAAACTACTCACACCTGAGAGAACTAAATCTGAGTGGGAATAAACCAGGAGATTCAGCAGTGAAGGAGCTCTCTGATCGAATGAAAGATCCACATTGTAAACTGGAGAAACTACAGTAAGTTATTGGCAATCACTGGCTGCTCTCTCACACACACACACACATACACACAGAGCAAGTAAAATGTCTAGTTGGTCTTAATAATTTACTCTATAATAAACCATAATAACTTACATATATAAGAAGGAAACCATATGAGTTGTTGTCATCATTTCATCGAGGTGCATGGAGGTCAATTTCTGATGCATTGTGTTATCAGAGCACAGAATGGCCTCAAACTCTGGTGTTTTATCCATATGTACAGAACAACTGAACATGTTACTTGCTGGGGCTGACCTTAACTTAG
Organism: Pygocentrus nattereri; assembly: GCF_015220715.1. NCBI lineage: Eukaryota > Metazoa > Chordata > Actinopteri > Characiformes > Serrasalmidae > Pygocentrus > Pygocentrus nattereri. Next base: position 4,131,926 of record NC_051219.1, read on the forward strand.
CACACTTCAGATTTTCAGACACACTGTGAGGGCACACTTAGTCATCTGAAGCTTGGTCTTGATCAATTACTGATCCAGTCAGCATTCTACACCCCTCAAGGCCCAGGTGAGACCTGTGCTGTCATCAGTGATGTAAAGAGCTGTCTTTTTTAACATAATCAACCAGATACCAGTGTTTGGACCATGAGTGCATCTAAGATGTTTTTGTATTTGATCTTCTGCTGAAACAGTGCGTTCCTAATGCTGTGGTCATGCTTTGCACAAAACGGCCTGCTCAACACCATGCCTAATGAATACTGCACCCCATGTAGTATTGTTTCTTTCCACCTTAGCATAGCATGCTCTTGCCAGTGAAATATGGTGGATCATCAGCCTCTCACTCATTCCAGTTGGTGTTTCTGTGAGGTTGGGCAGAATGGCCTCTCCTATTGAAAATGTGTGCTGCATATATTGTGCAAAATATGACAATCAAAGTACCAGACTTGAATAACAGAATAGGGGAAAAACTGGATAAATTGTTGTCTTCAGTACTCCAAAGTTTATGCAGCACCGTGAAACTGGATGTAACACTGGTAAATCTGCTTCTATCCCAACTTTTTAAAATGTTTGACAAGCATCTTGTTTGGAATGATGATACTTTTGCCTAAAGTATAGTATAGTAAAGTTTATGAGGCGAAGCATCAAATGTCATGCTTTTTCCCTCTTTTATGTCATGATTTTTATAAGAGAAAAAAAACATGTTTTTGCACATAATTCAGACATCAAAGAGGTGTTCATGCTGAGAACACTCACCTATTAACTGAACTCATCTGGCTTGTATAAATGTGAGTCCCAGTAAAATGTTGCTTAAGGGCTGTGTTTGTGAATGGTATAAAGGCCTAACATAACCGGTGTAGTAACATCCTGGGCTTTTTGTGGGAAAAGGGCTCATGTTTTGACCCTGTAAAGTTTTAGCTTGGAGATACCTTTGATGACACCGTGACCAAGTGCATTAATCTTTGCATCGCAGTATTATTTTTATTTATTTATCAGATTAGGGGGCTGCAACAGTCCTGTTTTGTTGTTTGAGAAGTGTCCCACCCTAGCTCCATTTAAGCAGAAATGAAGAATAATCAGGTTGTAGGTACATTCAAAACTGAACAATTCCTAGCAGGAGCATATTGTTACCTGTCCTTCACAGCAAATACAATCCCAGATGATGAAAATCTGATCATATTCTATTCGCCTTCTCTTTTGCAAACTTTCACAGACAACATGAACTCACTTCAATCTTTTGTATGCGGTTGACATACCACAAGAACCAAACTGACTGGGTATTTATGTTTCAGCAACTTGTAAGAATGTCAAAAGGATTAGTTTGGCTCCTGCTTCATCATGTATGGTGTGCATTTGCAAAAGCAACTCAATTTGGGTTACAGAGGTCCAAGCTATGCCTGAAAACTAAGTTTCTAGTTTTAGAAAAAAAAAAACTAAAAGTGCATTTTTTTCCAATTTTTCCTTGCTTAAAGAGGACCTGTTGCAGTTTGTTTCAACTTAAATCTATTTTTCATTATGTAAACAATGAGTAATTCTAAAGCAGCAGAAAGTAATAAGATGATAATATAATGATACTTAATATTAGGTTACAGACTACTAGTCTAGTTGTATGCATGTTTCAGAGTTCACAGAGGCAAAGTAATGAGATTGGTCTTGTAACTATTAGAGCCCAAATTATAATAGGTAAAAATAAGTGTGTGTGTCTGGAGTTAAATTGTAATTTTCTTTTTTTTTTATTGCAGCTACATTTCACTCTGTTTTCCTTTGTATTCTACCTTATGCAATTTGTTCATATCCACCTTTTATGTTTTAAAGAAACCATTTTTGCCAAATAAATGTGGCATGTTGTATTATTATTATTAACCTGCCTTATATGTACTGTACAACATGTGTAGTGATGATCTGATGCATTATCATTTCTCTCTAGGCTGTGTGACTGCAGTTTAACAGAGGAAAGCTGTGCAGTTCTGGCATCAGTTCTCAGTTCAGAGTCGTCACATCTGAAAGAACTAAATCTGAGTTACAATAAAGTGCAGGATTCAGGAGTGAAGCTGCTCTCTCCTGGGCTAGAGAAACCACACTGTAAACTGGAGACACTAAGGTAAGGTAATTTCTCACACATACACACACACACGCCAAAACCACAAATTCAACACCACAAACTAATGAGTAATGAAGAATTCACTGAAACACTTGCAATATACAAAGTAAGCCATGTCTTACAAACTTCAAATGTTAGTGTTTAAACTATTGTTGCCATTGTTAGTATTTAAACTGACAAGGGATAAGTCAGTGTTAGCTTGACAATGCCACTGCATAGATAGATTGCTAGCAGATTGTGAACAAAGTAACATTACTGTAGTAATAATTAGACACATAAAGGACACTTACAAAGTAAAGGTTTCTAGCGGTTAATGTTAGTATGAGAGTGGGAAGCTTTAAAGATGGTTACTCTATACTAAACGTGCCTCTCACTCTCCATGTCTCTGCTCCACAATAACATCAAGCTTAGTGTGATGTCTGAGGAGGTTTTAGGAGTGGGGCCTGATGGATGATGGGTTGCAGTGACAATGTCATTTTTAAAGTGATAGTGGTGGTTAAGCAAAGCATATTGCATTAATAACTCTGGACTGGACCACTGGTTCAGGGCTGACATCGAAACAAGCCAGTAGGGGAGCATTACAATATTACAAGTCAGTTAATCCATCACCGTCAAGGATCTGTCAAACGCAGACAAACAGCTTCCACTGCCTTGAAGCACCAGTACGAGCAGTGTAGTAGAAGCCTCAGAGGGGGAGGGCATGGCTGAAATGATGGATTCCCTCTTTGTTATCTAGATGATATCTGTAGTGTCCAGATATTTCTTCTCTACTGCACATCTTTGGCTACAGTGCAGTGTTTATGTCTGCTGACATACCTGGGCAGAAACATATTAACTTGATAAAGTGCATATGCTTAAAGCCCTGATGATTCAACATGCAACTGGTATAATACCTTTTCCCTCAAAGCTATTCGGAAAACCTCAGGTCCCTCTAAACCTTCCATCAGGCCAGTAGCTCCATTGGTATAGTACTCCAGTTTTCTCCACATACCATTTCAGACTCATCCATTGCTGGGATGTCATGAGTAATTATATTAGTACAGGCCAGGTAACCTCCATGGGCTGAAAACAGAGATATACTTATGCCATAAAGCCTTCAGCTGACACTGTTGCTTTTCTGACAAATCTGACACTTTGCTCTGAGAGTACTGGTAATACATCAATCTTTTACTGCACTTGACCTGTAGCAACCTGTAATGAAAATGGTAGCACAAAAATCCCACTATCCTCTGTTGAGTGATTAGTAAACTTACAATAATCTCTACACTCAAAGGGCCATTAAGAGTGCATTTCAATGTCTGTATGTGCGAACGAGCTGGCTAATGTACTGACCTCCATTTTCAATCTCTCTCTCAGCCAGAGCATTGTTCCTACCTGCTATAAAAGAACAGTCATTGTCCCCATTCCTAAGAAGAGCCCCCCCACCAGCCTGAATGACTACAGACCAGTAGCACTCACTCCAATCATTATGAAGTGCTTTGAGAGAGTGGTGCTGGCCCACATACAAGACAGTATACCAGACACACTGGACCCCCTGCAGTACGCCTACCGTCACAACAGATCCACCTCGGATGCAGTCGCTGCTGCCCTTCACTACTCCCTCTCCCACCTGGAAAACAAAAACTCCTACATCAGGATGCTCTTTGTTGACTACAGCTCAGCCTTCAATACGGTCATCCCACACAAACTCACCCACAAACTCTCCACACTCGGCCTGCACCCCACCCTCTGTGACTGGCTTTTGGACTTCCTGACTGGCAGGCCCCAGTCTGTCAGGATCAGCAACAGGACTTCAGCCAGCATCACCACCTACATCGGCACTCCACAGGGCTGCGTCCTCAGCCCTATTCTCTACACCCTGTTCACCCATGACTGTGTCGCCTCCCACAAGGACAACATCATCCTGAAGTTTGCTGACGACACAGCAGTGATAGGACATATCACTGGTGGAGATGAAGCAGCCTACAGGAGGGAGGTGACCAGACTGGTGTCATGGTGTGATGATAACAACCACATCCTCAACACGGACAAGACAAAGGAGCTGATAGTGGACATGAGGAAGGAGAGGAGACCTCATCGGCCACTTTTCATCCGGGAGCTCGAGGTGGAGAGGGTGAGCAGCTTTAAATACCTGGGTGTCCACATCAGTGAAGACCTCACATGGTCACTGAACACCAAGCAGCTAGTCAGAAAGGCTCAACAGCGGCTGTACTTCCTGAGGAGGCTAAGGAGGTTTGGGATGTCTCCGGTGATCCTCAGCAACTTCTACAACTGCGTCATTGAGAGCCTCCTGACCAGCTGCATCACCGTGTGGTACAGCAGCTTGACCGTGATGGATCGTAAATGCCTACAGAGAGTGGTGAAGACTGCAGAGAAGATCACCAATTCTCCACTGTACTCTCTGCAGAACATTTACAACCACAGAGTCCAAAGGAAAGCTACCTCCATCATCAAAGACCCCACCCACCCCCAGCACGGTCTGTTCAAACCTCTGCCCTCAGGACGGAGGTATAGGAGTATGATGTGCAAGACCTCCAGGCTAAAGAACTCCTTCTTCCCCACCGCAATCAGAGTTCTGAACCAGAAATAACTATTCACACTTCGGTCTGCCAGACTTAGGTACAGACGTGTGATGTGTACCCCACTGGTAAAGAACTCTTTCCTCAGGAATAACCTGCAACTACTGTCACTTTAACTGTAGCACATGTTTACAATTGCACTATCGCACTTTACTACTCATTTCTGCTGCAGATAATCATGTTCCCGGCAAGGCACAGCACTATTTATCCATACCACTGTAACTTATACATTGCACTATTTCTTGATTAATATATATGGTTGTATATATACTCTTTATATGCTTAATGTTATATCTGGCATTCTTAGCGAGGAGCAAAGTAAGCTTTTCATTGTATATAAGGAAACCTGTTTCCTCTGTACATATGACAATAAACACTTTGAACTTGAACTTGAACTTGAACTTGTATTTCTAACCTTTAAAAGCAACACAAGGAGACTTACAGGAAGGAACTTCCATCTGGTTGGCCTCAAAATGTTTCTAAAAACAAGTTGCATCAGCAGTCTTCTGCCACCAATAACACAAGATCTACCTCCAACCCTTAGACTACAAGACTGGACTTGTGGTTGAGCCTCTGTACCATGCATTGTTGCAACACTTCCTGACATGACTAAGGAGCTTGTGTAACTTCTGATATGTCAAATGTGACCCAAAATGGCTACCAATAACATTCCCTAATGACACACACACACACACACACACACACACACACACACACACACACTTAAGGAGTCGTATCTGCCATTATGCACTTGACTTGTAGCCCCAATATCACAGGTAAAGCTGACTGCTCATTCTTGAATCATTGCACTTCACTCACTGTACCGCTCAACTTGAAAAACCTCCAATATTTCTACTATTTAATCCATAAAACCTCTTAGGATTTTGTATAAAATGCACCCAGGAAGAAAAGAATCACAAACAATCAGCTAAGCTGGCTAATATTTTTCTTTCTTTTCTTTCTCCTCACATTTCCATCCGATTTATGTGCCCCTAGCAGCTTTTCTGCTCCTGTAATGTTTGTCTTGTTAGCCACTGTGGACAAGAATCAAAGTGATTCATTATTTACAGACATAAAGTGCTTCTAAACAGTGAACAGCCAGTATTTTAAAGCTGGACTCTCTGTTGTACTGAAGAACCAGCTTGTTTACACAGCTAGCCTTTAGCTAAGCTAAATAATGTTAGCTTCACGAAATAAGTTACACAGCTTGCAGCTCGTGTTAGATAAGGAAAAGTACCTAAATCTAACTGCATATGACTTCAAGCAATATACAAACTGTGGAATTATTAGCCTTAGTATTGTTCATATTACTCTTTTAAGATGTATTAAAGAAAGCTTATGTTTAGCATTGAAAGCTTAATGGTTATATTGTACAATTCTAAGAGCTAAGAGTCAGCACATAAGGCTGTGTGCTGACTAATGGTGGAATACACAAAGATGTCAGATAACAGGAAATACCTCGAAGCTAATAGTACTAGACCCTGGGATTAGTACACCACACATGTGGTTCATCTGGTCAGATAAGCAGAGCCATTGTCTGGAAAACGGGGGGAGTTGGTAAACACAGGGAATACCTTAAGCTGACCTTGCAGACGCGCTCACGTCTCGAGCGCATCCTTAAACTTTTATGATGTGGATTGGTGAGATGGCCTAACGCACACATTGGAGGCTGGGGTAAGGAAGGAGCGGTCATGCGACTATAAAAAGGGAGTCAGATGAGAAGGGGTCAGAGCTTACTTGGGAGATACATGATGCATGTTCTCTGTTTGTAACCTCTCCAGAATTCTGTAATAAAACCGTTTGTTTCACTTCAGTCTGATCTACTCGTCTCATTTATTTTGCATCAACGAACACGCAGGACTGGTTTCGTCCACAATTTGGTGACCCCGACGTGATGCAAAGGAGACCATTGGAAAAACAGGCTTGATCTTTCTCCTCCATTACTCATCACAGGCGCGCCATTTACTCAGGTTGGCAGAAACCGATTTAAATAAATTCTGCATATTGACAACTGCTAAATTATGGATGGGTAAAAGAGGTTGGATCAGGTGATTAAATTTAAAGGACTGAATTGGAACAAACATAAGGTAAAAATATACTGAGTGATCAATAAGGTATTGGGTCTGTGGTTTTTTGCCGGGAATTGGTGAACCCCTCCCGTCATCTGACGAGTGAATGGGATAAGGACTGGGTTGAAAGTCCCTGGGATTGGCTCTCCCTAAAACAGGGTTGGAGTCCCTGAGGTTCAAGTCCTCTAAAGTACCAGGTTGGAGACCCTGAGGTTCAAGTCCTCTAAAAGTATCAGGTTGGAGTCCTTGAGGTTTGAGTCCTCTAAAGTACCGGGTTGGAGTCCCTGAGGGTGGTCCTCTAAAGTACCGGGTTGGAGTCCCTGAGGGTGGTCCTCTAAAGCGTCCATTCGTGATAAGTTTGAAGTTCCTCACATGCAGCAAACCTAACGGTGACAACTGAGCATTGTGAGTCGAGCAAGTAAAACTTCGAAGACGTCTTGGTGAGTACCAGTTTTTGATCAACATGGCTGAATACAGTAAAAGAGATTTAGAAAAGAATTGGATAATACAGTTGGAGTGGGGAATTGGCAATGGAAAACATTGGAGAGACAGATAATCATTTTGGCTAAAGCGGTTGATGACTTAGAGATAGACCCAAAAAAGTGGAAAAAAGTGAGAGCAGAAACGGAGAAACTGTTGAGAAAATGGATGTTGGATAAAGAACTGTCTCCCCATGACCAGATTTCCTTGGGACAGGCGTTAAATGATTTTACAGCTAGAGCAATAAAGGAATTAGACGAGGCTAAGGCAGAACATGAAAAGGCAGGAATGTTTAAGAAGGGAAAAGCCAGGAAGAGGTTATCAGATGCAGAACAGGAAATAGCTAAGGTCAGAAGGTTGAAGTGCACATATAATAGCAACCTGGATAGAATGGTAAGTATCCCCGAGTATCCCCACCCTCCTACGATAACCTAACGCCAGGCATTTTGACACGGACACCTGAGCTAGAGCAGGCGTTCATTGAACTAAAGCAGGAACTAGTGCATGCGGCTGACCTTGCTAGACCAGACTACACCATGAAAGGAGACAGGTTATCTCACCAGTGTGGGCAAACCCATAAAACACAAGGAAGAGTACTTAGCACTAGAGAAAGTGATACAACTACCAAAACAGGTTGCCATCATAAAGTGCAAGGGACATCAGAAAGGGGACTCATTGGTGGAAAGAGGTAATGAGACAGCGGACAAGGCAGCAAAGGAAGCAGCAGGTTATAAAAGAACGAAGTTGGAAGATGGTGTTGAAGGAAGGTGAACCATGGGAACCAATTCCGACAGGAGAAAAGCTCAGGCAAGTGCAGGACCAGGCTAGCCCAGAAGAAAAGACTATTTGGCTGGATAAAGGTGGTAGAAAGAGTGAATTAGTCTGGGAAGGTCCCAATGGACTTTGGTAAAAGCAGGGCTGGGAGAAGCTCACGGGTTGGCACAAGTAGGAAAGGTACAGATGAGGGAAAACTTGAAAGGATGGTGGCATCCATTTCTAACCGCTATGATAGCCACACATGTAAAAGAATGTGAAGTATGTAATGTAAATAATGTGGCGAAAACTTGCAAACCAGGGGTAGGAAAATTCCCTAAGCCCAATGGCCCAGGGGAACACATTCAGATAGATTATACAGATATGATTCAGACAGTCAGGAAGTACAGGTATTTTTGGATTGGGTGGAAGCGTTCCCCACTATGAGGAAAGATAGCAAATCAGTCCGTAAAATGTTGATCAATCACTGGATTCCCCAACACGTGTTTCCCAAAAGAATTCACTCAGATAATGGTACTCACTTAATAAGTAACGCCTTGGCATGGGTAGAACAATTATTAGGCCTATAGCTTCTTAAATGGTAAGATATCTGTAGATTAGCCACTGTGTGAAAATTGGCTTTGAGAAATAGTCGGATTTGGCTTGATAAAATTTGGGGAACACCCCGGGCCCAGGGAATTTGGTAGATAAAGTTAATAAAGAAAAGTGAATGGTGGCAAAAGCATGCTATAGTAATGTATGAATGAGTCGACTTTAAGGAAAATGCTGAGCTCGTTCTGTGTGTGTGTGTACACGAAGCTGGACTTCGTCTGTGTGTCAGCCCCTCCTTTTCTGAGTAAGAAATGTGTGTGTGTGCAGATATGGGTCTGTGTGTGTGTCTGAGCGCCACCCCTCCCTCTTCTCTTTCTGGGGGTGAAGCGTTTATGTTCTCTGACCTGCTGTGTGTCTATAGAGTAACTTTATGAGAGTTGAGGATTGACAAGGAATGATATTTGCTTTATTTAGTTAAAACTTAAGGAGCCTTTGTAGGGGACTTTGCTGAAAAATTAAAATAAATAAATAAATAGATTTATGAGCGTCTTATATGGAGGACAATTAAATTTAAAATCACTAGTTAAAGTGAGTAATGTTTATAAAATTTGAATATTATTAATGTGAGGAGGAAAAGTCGTATAGATGAGGAGTCCTATGTTTTGTTTTACCTTTATATGGTTATAAACAACAATGAGTCTTCTTTGGGAGACAAAGGAGGACTTTTGATTATATCGTGGACATCTAAGAGTTAAGTAAAATCTATGAACCTCTTTTCAGAGACGTCGATGATATATATATAAATGAGATGAGCTCCCAAGAAAGGACAGAATAGTTGGTGAAGTAAATAACCAGTGTGCTGACAGATAAGTGTATAAATGTGTGCATTGTTAAAAGAATGGATTGGGATTAACTCTTAGTTGTGTCATACTCACTTTTGTTTGAATGAGCAGGAGAGAGCCAGATGACTGTGGGCGGAGAACCAGTGCATTACCTAACCTGAGCTCCATTGAAGACATCTGTGGGTGACTAAGAGGCTACTGTTTTATCCACAAACTCTTTCACAAACTTAGAAATTAGTATTTAGATGTAAGGGCATTTAATTCTAGCTAGCACTGTTTATAAATCTTCAGTGTGTGTTCATTTATTGATGAATAAAGAAATTTGTAATTAACAGTAAGGGTTAATAAGGGAACTGTTAAAAAAGACAAAAAAGCAAACTAAGGTGTCAAATGTAATTACTCCGGTTGATGTTGTGCGGAAGAGTTTATGGTGGGAACACAGCCTGCAATAGGAGGTATCAGGAGACTTTTAGCTAATCTCCTAGGGGTTCCAGCTATGGACGAGATTCTACAGAAAGCTGGACTAAATTGATATGTGGGGACTGCTGAGAATGATCCAGAGCTGTTTTCTGCAGTTTGAGGACGAATGTAGAGAGCATTGAGTGATACATTTCCGACAAATGCGCATCCTGATAATATTCTGATTGAGCCACTCGGACTGAAAGAAAACCCGAGAGCTTATGTTTCAAGAGCCCTTCAAGTGTGGAGAAATGTTACAGGAAATGATCCGGATTTGAATCAAATGGAACAGTCCATTTTGCGAGCCAAAATACAGAAGAGGTTGCCCCTACCAGTGACGAGCAAACTGGCAGAGGTGGTTGGCCTTGGAAGTTTGGCAAAAGGTGTGAATACAGATCATATAGCCAACCAGGTGGGGATGACAAGAAGAAGGAGAAGAAGCAGGCTTTGGTCAAATAGAGTCAGTCTCTGCTAAATCAGCTATCATCACAACAATAGCTGAGTCAGGTTCAGCTCTAACTATCGCAGCTATCATTGATACCTCCAGCTGTTGCATGCTCTGATGAAGCACATGGGTTAGCTTATCATGCAAGAGGGGAAGTTAGAAGTGAAATCACAAAGGCGTATGGGTTTTGGGCACCATACTTACTTGAGTAGATTGATTATGTCATAGGTAGGTGCACAATCTGTTGGAGAAATAATGTTCGGAAGGGTATGATAGTTCCTCCTGGTCACATTCCGACTCCAAGGGGTCCTATGCATGAGTTGTTGTGGATTTTTGTTGGCATCATAAAACCAGTTGAAGGGAAAAGATATTTATTAGTGGTAGTAGCTTTATCAGTACCTAAATTTTGTGTAAAGAAGTCATAGGTAGATAGGGACTTCCAGATCTCCTCAGATCATGGGAAAGAGTTTGTGGATAAGACAGTAAGAATGATTTTGCAAAATTGGGGATTAGACAACGTCTTGGAGCAGTTTACCACCCATAAAGTCAAGGGATTTGGAAAAAATGAATGCTAGTTTGAAAAATCGCATTGCTAAAATCTGTCAGCAGACAGGTTTAAATTGGGTAGCAGCACTCCCATTAACATTAATGACGAAGACGAGGATGAGGTGGAAGAAGGTGAACTGGTGGAGGAATATTCTTTTTGAATATTTAATCATTTTATATTCATTCTTAGTGGATCTGGCATTATCTTATGGAGTTGTGATTCGCATATGATGTGTCTGTTGTTTTTGCCAAGGACTCGCTGTTGTTTTCTTTCCCTTTTAGAAAGAAAGGGGGGAGGTTTAGTGTTTGGAGATCGGGATGCGTTGAAGGGGTGCACACCTTCACGGATAGACGATAAAAATGGACTGAGAGACTCTGAACAAGAAGGTCTACACCCAACACCATCAACACCACTTGGGAGTCGACCTGTGGAAGAGTTTCAGTCTGATACATTGATGTGTTCATATGTCTTTGCTTGAGTACGTTGGGACCTCAGATGTCTTTTCTTTTCTTTTCACCAATTAGGGAAATGGGTTTTAGGTTTGTTATCGGGTCCGATAGGTCGACTAGCCCGCTAACGAACATTATTTTAATTTGTTTATTTTTGGGGTTCCATATGTATTAGCTTAAGTCAACTTCATACATATTGAATTTTTCTTTTAACGTTGGACTGGAGTTCCATAAAGGAGGTTGCTTGTGGCAGGAGAACCGTGAGAGAATTTTTCCTGTCCAAATTGTTTGATGGATATTTCAGGAAAGTTGGCTGCCTGACAGGTTTTTTCGCTCTCACACTCCAGACAATGTGCAGTTGTTAAGCAAATGTAATGTGTTATATGTGTAATCGCACTCATGTTCATCTTTTGTTTTTTGAGGCCCTGTATAGCCACAAAGGGGGGAATATGAGGTGTATAGACGATCAACTACGAACAAAGACCGTTGTATTAGTAGATATGGGGGAATACAATTAGACTACACCCTAGGCAGCTCCACAGCATGGACATTTGATTTGTCATTCACTGCGCAGGTCAGAACTCAACATATAGAGGTTACGATGTTATGTCTGAATGTTGACCTTTCGGGTGAAAGGTCAAAAGGGGGAATTGTGGAATTATTAGCCTTAGTATTGTTCATATTACTCTTTTAAGATGTATTAAAGAAAGCTTATGTTTAGCATTGAAAGCTTAATGGTTATATTGTACAATTCTAAGAGCTAAGAGTCAGCACATAAGGCTGTGTGCTGACTAATGGTGGAATACACAAAGATGTCAGATAACAGGAAATACCTCGAAGCTAATAGTACTAGACCCTGGAATTAGTACACCACACATGTGGTTCATCTGGTCAGATAAGCAGAGCCATTGTCTGGAAAACGGGGGGAGTTGGTAAACACAGGGAATACCTTAAGCTGACCTTGCAGACGCGCTCACGTCTCGAGCGCATCCTTAAACTTTTATGATGTGGATTGGTGAGATGGCCTAACGCACACATTGGAGGCTGGGGTAAGGAAGGAGCGGTCATGCGACTATAAAAAGGGAGTCAGATGAGAAGGGGTCAGAGCTTACTTGGGAGATACATGATGCATGTTCTCTGTTTGTAACCTCTCCAGAATTCTGTAATAAAACCGTTTGTTTCACTTCAGTCTGATCTACTCGTCTCATTTATTTTGCATCAACGAACACGCAGGACTGGTTTCGTCCACAAAACAAATATGTCAAATATGTTACACAGATTTCACAATACATAAAAGGCAGAAACCAAGAAATAACTTGCATTTGAAAATGCATAGGTGGGCAGAAATGACTGTTTTTAAACCGAAGTGACTGAACTCTCAGCTGGTGAGCATTATGGGATTGTCTTCACTGAGAAGGATACAGGTGATGCTGCCTTCAAATTTGGTTAAAAAAAAAAAGCCATCTCGGAAGATGTCTTGTGCTGCCTTCTGAATGGGACAGCCTTTGTCTTGAACACTTAAAATGCTGCTTACTTAGACAGATACCTCCCTAATGGACTGCACCAATAATAACCCTACATAATGTTATAGATCAGATCTAGGTTAGCAAACAATGGAAAGACAAATGGTGCGTGTATGTTAAATATGACGGAATGAAGTAAAAACAATGCAACATTAAGGCAAAAACAGAAATGGAAGCTAAGTAGTGAAGCAAACTTCAATACAGAGATTATCTCCAAATATACACAAGTAAAAACAAATGCTCAAGTTACTAAGACTGCAAAGATCAGTAACACTTCATACACAGAACAGAATGTAACAAGCAAGTATGCAGATAGCTATAGCTCCCATCTGTCCCACAGCGATGATGTCACATGTAGTGACAAGATTCACAGAAACCCAGGAGATGTGGACTGGTTCTGGATTTAACCATATCAGACTGTACTCAGTAAGTCAGCAATAAGAGTCCATCCAGTGCATTCCAGTTCATCTGTCCATTTCTTCTGGGTTTTCAGGTGTCTTCTGCTGTATGGGACTGTTTAAGATGCATCACTGGCCTGCAGCTGGACTCATTAGCCTATGTTTTTTTTCTATGTCAGGGGTTTTCTTGTGCACATGGCATGGGTGAACTGCACATGTGCAAAGGCATCGAAATGGTTGAATTCAGGTGTTAAATCACTTCCATGGGCACAGGTGTATAAAAGCAAGCACCTAGGCATGCAGACTGCTTCTACAAACATTTGTGAAAGAATGAGTCACTCTCAGGAATTGTAAGTGTCCTTCAGATCAGCTCAAGAACAGCATAGAGAGCTTAATGGAATGGGTTTAAATGGCCGGGCAGCTGCATCCAGGCCTTACATCATCAATCGCAGTGCAAAGCATCAAATGTAGCAGTGTAAAGCGCCGCCACTGGACTCTAGAGCAGTGGAGACGTGTTCTCTGGAGTGACCAATCACACTTCTCCGTCTAGAAATCCAATGGATGAGTCTGGGTTTGTCGGTTGCCAGGAGACGGTACTCGTCTGACTGCACTGTGCCAAGTGTAAAGTTTGGTGGAGGGGGGATTATGGTGTGGGGTTGTTTTTCAGGAGTTGGGCTTGGCCCCTTAGTACCAGTGAAAGGAGCTCTTAAAGCTTCAGCACCAGGAGATTTTGGACCATTTAATGCTCCCAACTTTGTGGGAACAGTTTGGGGATGGCCCCTTCCTGTTCCAGCATGACTGTTCACCAGTGCACAAAGCAGCTCCATAAAGACATGGATGAGCAAGTTTGGTGTGGAAGAACTTCACTGGCCTGCACCTCTATGCAACAGAAGACCTTGAGGACAAATTAGAGCAAAGACTAAGTCAGACCTTCTCGTCCAACATCACAAGTGCGCTTCTGGAAGAATGGTCAAAAATTCCCATAAACACACTCTTAAACCCTGTGGAAAGTATTCCCAGAAGAGTTGAAGCTGTTATAGCAGCAAAGGGCTGACATATCAAACCCTATGGATTAAGAATGGGAAGCTCACATGCGTGTGAAGGCAGATGAGCGAATACTTTTGGAAATATAGTATATATACATGCTTTGGAGCAACATATGCTGCCATACAGACCATGTGCTTTTCAATGAATGCCTTGGTTATTTTCAGCAAGACGATGCCAAACCACTTTCTGCACATTACAATAGCATGACTCCATAGTAAAAGAGTCTGGGTGCTAAACTGACCACCCTTCAGTCCACCATTGAAATAATGGTGCATTATGAAACTGAAAACAAAGGACACCCTATACTGTTAAGCAGCTGAAATCCAATATCAATACAGACTTTCAAAACTACAGATGTGTCTCCTCAGTTCCCAAACACTTAGAGGGTTGTTTAAAGAAGAGGTGATGAAACAGTGATAAACATGCCTCTGTCCCAACTTTTTTGAAAGCAGTGCTGGCATCAAATTCAAAATGGGCATTTAATTAAAAAAATAATAAATAAATAAAATTTCTTGGCTTCTACTGATATGTTGTACTATTTTCAATTAATTACATGGTTTTAATGATTTACACATCTATAAAAAAAAACAGATGTGCAAATCATTTAAACCACATATCTCTGTGTGCTTTTGACATTTACTTTTGAGGTGCATGTGTGGGGATTAAGTGAAAATGGAAGTTTTCTGAAAATAGCGTCTATGACACTGAACTTTGAGTGTGCAAATGTTATACTACAAATTTAAGGCAATTTTTCCTTGTTTAGGTTTTGTTCAAACATCAATGTTACCTTACCATTGCACATAATTGGCAGTTATAATAAAAGTATTATTATTATTATTATTAAGAAGAGAACACTTCACAGAATTGTTCAACAGTAATACACTACTTCTTAGACTATGTGTACGGAGACAGAGATACAATGGTTGTGTTTGTGTGTATACATGTAGTGAGCTGTAAGTGTAAGGAGTTTTCCTCTTCTCCGTACAGGCTGTGTAAGTGCAGTATTAAAGACGAAGGCTGTGCTGCTCTGGTTGAAGCTCTGAAATCAAACCCCTCATCACAGCTGAGAGAATTAAATCTGAGCTTTAATTTTCCTGGAGATGCAGAACTAAAGGAACTTTCTGATCTACTCAAGGATCCACTCAGTAAACTGGATAAAATACAGTGAGTTACTAGCAATCTTTATGCACATCTTTGCTCTGTTTGTCTATGTCTGCCTTTGTTTAACTCCCCTTGTGTGCCTAGCCATATGCTCTTCCTTTGTCTTGCCTCCTGATTATCTGTCTCACCTCTGCGCAGACTGTAGCCTTGACCTCTCATTAGACTCAGGTCTTTGTTTTGGCTCTGTGTTCATAGCCTTGGTTGTTTATCTTGTGTTTGTTTCACAGGCCCTGTCATTTTTCCTCTGTTCATTTTCTTCATGCCTAGCTTTCGGTTTAAGTGTTTTGACTTTGTGTTTTTTTTTCTTTATATCTTTATTTTGTTGCTTTTGTGGATTTTTTTTTATTTTCATTTTTTTGTTACCACTACGGACACCAACTTTGGACTTCAGCTTGCATCTTGTCTCTTTGTCTCCCTCACTGTTGCAATGCTAATGTCTGATCAGTCTGTCTTTCTCTCTTACAGCACCGGGACATAAAACATCAGACCTCGAATGAGTTCCACAGGATGTTATTAGTTGAGCTGGGGGAATTATGTCGTGTACTGCATTACAGTTTAAACTATATTTTCTGTTGTTCTAAACTAATTTAAAAAGACAAACAAGTTCCACCATTCAAGGAGTAACCTATATATGTAAGCATGTGACTTCATGCTCAAATTAATATTACGTTATTTTAAAAAATGCTCTTATTGGACTGGACAATTCAAATGTTTTTTTTTTAAAATGCATTTGCCAAATTTATAATTTTTTAAAAATAGGCTGTTTTGTCCAAAGCAAAGGCTAGAAGGGAAACATACCTTTTTGGTTTCTTAATGATTACTAAACACTTAGCCAGCAATCAATACAGTCCTTGTAAATGGAACAAGTAATAAGTTATAATGTTATAAATATGTTTAATATGTGTAAATGAGTGTTCTGTAAATTTGTATTTGTTGAGTAATAAGTTAGATATAAGTTCACTGTAATGTTTATGAGCATAATTATATGAATTCATAATGATCAGACACTGGAACAGTCTAATAAACAACTTACAATACAATTTACAAGAAAGTCTTACATTACTTCATTGTATTTTGCTCATGTCCATGTTTAACAGTACTCCTAAACTCTTAAAAACTCTTAAAACCTCACTCTTGACATTACTGTAGAATCATGTCTACATTACTGTTCAGCTGAGACCTAGTTAAACAAATCCGACTACAGATATTTACTGTAAGTTCATATACATAACATTTGATTTAAAACACATTTGTAAATTGGTTTAAAAACATAATAGCCCCACCTCCTTATGGAGCATAATCAGACCTAGAAATGTAGCTTCATAAGTAAAAACATTATAATAAGTTGTATCATCATCCAAATTAATCTTTGACAAATCAAGAAGGTTTATTTGCATAATTGTTGCAGCCCTATGCATAATTTTTATACAGTTATTAGTAATTGCTGTTACTCATTAGATATTTTACATGTTTACCTTTTTTTTTGTTTCTGGTCTGAAGTGGAGTACTTAAGTACTTAAAAGCTACTAGTTACTGGATCATGAGTTTGCTGAAAAAAATTGTACAGGAAAATGTTTATTGGAAAGATTTTAAAACATTTATTATTGGTGCTGTTATAGGTCATGATTGTTTTTAGCCAAAGTTTTGGGTGCAGGAACACTTTGTAAATTAAATATATCCAACATTATTTCAGTTTCACATTACATTTCATTATAACATACCCATTTAGTTACTTGTAACAAGCAACTTGTTAGCTCAGGCTGTGGACATTTAAGATAAGCTCCCAAATGTGGTCATATTAAAGCTGAGCTTTAACTGTGAGATTCAGGAATAACCATTGCATGATTGCATCAGCTCTTAGATAGAGGAGAGGTGTAGGTCCTGGCTACTAGCCAGTGGGGACTGCCGTATTTATGGTCATTCAGAGGACGATATAGGCATACCTATAGTGAGACACCAAAATGAATGCTTCAGAGAGCTAAATTTATCAGAAAATTAATTGAGCTCAGATTTACACCTTTATATTTGTTTTTTCAGGAATTTAGTTTGTCCAGGTTAACAAGTAACCAAATAGGACTACAAAGGAAATAAGTCAGCATTAAACAGAAAACAAATGCCAACTGAAGGCTTCTTAACTGAAAGATTTCTTAAATCTCACACTTAACAAAAAGGTAATGAGAGCCAAAAGAAACAAAAACTCTCATCTCTAGCCAAGTCATTTGTAAGAACAGATCAAGGCTGAAGCTGAGCCTCACTCTTAAATAAGCTGTCCACAGATGAACTGGATCTCCCCTGATTAGGAGCAGCCCTGCACCGCCCTCTAGTGGCTGAGCACATGCTTTCTAAATTACGCAGTAAGGGCTTCTCTTCTTGGTTCTTTTGTTAGAGCAGTTGAAGGGGAATTTGCTGATTTTTCAGAAGTTTGGATAATTTAGTGGTGGAGATGCACAAAGTCATTCAGAGCCTGCACATACGTCTCCACACTAAAATTAATTTTAAAATACATTGAGGCCAAAATCTTCTGAAAACTCAAAAGGTATCTTTCAGACACCAGGCAGCAATTTCATAACCATTTCATGTAAAAACTTCCAGTGAGGAATATTTAGAAGCATTAAAGAGGAATTGAATTTATTTTCAAAATCAGTAAAAATTTCAAAATTATTCAAAGTGGTTTGGTGTAAAATGTTACATTCTAGAGAAGGTTTTTGAGTCTGAATGGTTTGTTGTTTTTAAAGTTTATGCACAAGCAGTAAGTAGCAAACAGAAGTTGCTGTGTTGGCTTTATCAGCTAAAGATGCTGTTAAGGGAGTTGATGCGAACAGCTCACTATCATGACATAATTTTGATTGATCTTGACACTTCTACTGGTTCTCATAAGATGTCATGCTTTTCAGCAAATCAGCTATTTTAGTGTTCAGTGGAACTAGACCAGCAGTCCTGTTTGCCCCTTAAAGGCATGGAGGGGTAGGGTGAAGTGTTGGGGCTATTTGGCCCTTCAAACGGAGATTTTTCAGAGGCGCACTACAAACAAACAGAGTGTTATGAGAAAATCATCTGCAAGACGGCTGCACAAGCAACCAAAGAGACACATGGATGTAAGTATTTACCTGTTTGTAATAGCATTTTATGGTAATTTCCTTCATAACACGCATAAAAATCCCTAGTAATACGCTGATGTCTCTGTCACTACCTAGCGAATTTTCCTTAAATGGTGCAACAGTTCATCTTCATATCACTAAAGAATTCTTGGTGGTGATAATAAATAATTGCCCCCCTCTTTGAAGCCATATGATGCCCTAAATGTATTTAAGCAGTGAGGAGCTGAACTTTCCCCTCTACTGTCACTACAGGCTGGCCTACAGAGCAGCACTAGTAGCTGTTAATGAAGTGATGTAGTTTTTTTGTTTGTGCTCTTTTTTATTCAGTGACTCGTTTGATTGATCACTGCGTAAATCTGAAGTTGAATGAATCGCGAGCGCCCACGCTTTTCAGTCTCCTTCAGATAAACGGCAAATCCCAGTACGATATACCGTTATTGCTGTAGTCTGGAGACAAAGCAGGAAAACACATCCTGATTATTTTTCCACGCTATTTTAAATATGATTCACCTGTCCTGTCATGTGACACACAAGTGAGATCACCACAGCTGGAGGCGGCGTATTGGAAATGGCCGGAAACCTCCTCTCGTCTGTTTACTTAAAAGTCACTACAACTGATGACGTATCTGGTTCATGAACAGGCTTTAAAAGCATGCTGTTTTCCGTAAGTCTGAGATGCCTGGATTCTCTTAAATTTTTAGTCAGAAGCTTCAGCAGAATGATCCATTTATAGTTCATATGGTGCACTGTAGAACTTCAAATATCTTGGGTCAACCATCCAGAGCAATGGACAGTGCAGAAAAGAGGTGAAGAAGAGGGTGCAGGCAGGATGGAGTGGGTGGAGACGGGTGTCAGGGCTGATGTGTGACAGAAGGATAGCAGCAGGAGTGAAAGGGAAGGTTTACAAGACAGTAGTGCGTCCTCCTATGATGTATGGTTTGGAGACTGTGGCTCTGTCTAAAAGACAGGAGGCTGAGCTGGAGGTGGCAGAGATGAAGATGCTGAGATTTTCGTTGGGAGTGACAAGGATGGACAAGATTAGAAATGAGCAGATCAGAGGGACAGTGAAGGTGGAGCGGTTTGGAGATTATGCCATAGAGGCCAGATTGATATGGTTTGGACATGTGTTGAGGAGGAATAGTGGATATATTGGGCAAAGAATGTTGGAGATGGAGCTGCTGGGTAGAAGGAGAAGAGGTAGACCTCAGAGAAGGTTTATGGATGTAGTTAAGGTGGACATGGAGACGGTTGGTGTGAAAGTAGAGGAGGCAATGGAAAGGGCAAGATGGAGGCAGATGATCCGCTGTGGCGACCCCTAAAGGGAGCAGCCGAAAGAAGAAGAAGATGGTGCACTGTAGAACTGTTGTTGAGGCTGTGAGATTCAATGATCTTTTTTCTGAACATCATTGATCATCACCTGATGTGTTCATGAGTGGAGCAGACTGCACTGCAGTTTCTGTTTGGGAAGGAAAGCACCAGATTTTTAAGAAATAGGTCAAAATACCCAAAAACCCATGAAGTTTATTTCCATATTTTTTGTTTCATGTTCATATTTAATTACTTGCACATATTTAAATAATCAGAATGCATTCGTTTTCAAATGATTACTGAACAGCATGATACTGTGATACTGATACTTGTTTTATTATGTTATCATGTGGTGATCATACTTTAAAAATAAATACCACCACCATCATTACCACAACTCCTCCTGTAAAACTAAATCCATCAGAATAGTACTCTAGTTAAACTCTTACAGCTGAGCACCTTCTGCTATGCAGTTGTTCCTCAGATATTTGGGTGACCTGATGCCATAACCTTCAGCTAACCTCTGGTTTTGCACAGGTTCCTCGTTTCTTTTTCATTTCCTCTTAAAACGTTTGCTATTTTTCACCCCCAGAATCTCTCATGCCATTTTAAGTTGTGGTTAATAGCCACAGTAGATATGTGTCAGACAACAGAATAAGTGGAAGGAATTTTAAATGATATATATCTGTACAGCATCTACATGAAAGTTACAAAAATATGTTCATAAAGCTACATAAAAAATCATAAATATTAATAAACAATTTTCCCAATAAGCATCAGTTAAGTCATAAAGGCTGCTTTTATCAACTTAATTCTCAAGTTGATACAACACCAGATTTATAGTGATGTTATGTCATGGGGTTAAATGATACAACTTTCCTTCTCCTGTCAAGTAAACCTTTTGGAGTTTTCTTTCAGCAGTGACCATTTTGTTAGAAACATACGGCCCAAGTTCATGACTAATAACAGCTTATCGCAATAGGATCTAAAAATAAGCAAAGTTTGGATTGCTTACTGTTCTTGGAATGAAACTCATAAGCGATCCAATGTTGGAGTGACAAATCACACTTCACCATCTGTCAATCCGATGGATGAGTCTGGGTTTGGCAGTTGCAAGGAGACGGTACTTGTCTGTCTGCATTGTGCCGAGTGTAAAGTTTGGTGGAGGGGGGATTATGGTGTGGGGTGGTTTTTCAGGAGTTGGGCTCGGCCCCTTAGTTCCAGTGAAAGGAACTCTTAAAGCTTCAGCACCAAGAGATTTTGGACAATTTCATGCTCCCAACTTTGTGGGAACAGTTTGGGGACGGCCCCTTCCTGTTCCAACATGACTGCACACCAGTGCACAAAGCAGCTCCATAAAGACATGGATGAGCCAGTTTGGTGTGGAAGAACTTGACTGGCCTGCACAGAATCCTGACCTCAACCCCATAGAACACCTTTGGGATGAATTAGAGCGGAGACTGTGAGCCAGGACTTCTCATCCAACATCAGTGACTGACCTCACAAATGCGTTTCTGGAGGAATGGTCAGAAATTCCCATAAACTCCTAAACCTTGCAGAACCTTCCCAGAGGAGTTTAAGCTATTATAGCTGCAAAGGGTGGGCCGACATCATTTTAAACTATATGGATTAAGAATGGGATGTCACTCAAGTTCATATGCGGGTGAAAGCAGACAAGCGAATACTTTTGGCAATGGAGTGTATAAAAAGAAATATTTTACAAGAATAAAAATGTGAAAGGGCTGTGAATTTGTTTGTGTTGTTTGCCATACTACCTGATGTACATTTTGGAAGATCTTTGGTACATTTTTCATACTCTCTTTGAAGTAAAAAGCTATTCACCACAAATGCAGAATACTGAAAAATTACATATAGAACACTACAATTTTAATTTCAAGTACACTTATTCAATAAACACCTGGATCTATTTAGAATGATTAATATCATTAATGTCAAGAACACATCTTGACAGCTTATAAGAACTGAAATGTAAAATATCTATATTAAAGATAAAATAAACCCATTTTGTAAATATGTTTACCACAAAATTTTGAAAGCAATAATCTGTAACTATCTAAATTAAACACATAGATTAAACATACATAAAAGCAGTTGAGTTCATCAAGTTTTTTTTTTCTCATTTCCTTACATGGATTAGAATAGAAAGGCGGTGTTGGAAGGTGTGTAATGTTTTCATCATGATCATCACAAAATATAATTGAAATTTATTGCTGCAGTGCTTTGGGAATGAAGGGTTTAGACAGATGAATCTGGGTTCAGCTCTGGCACAATGAATTTCACTGGTTTGTTTTAAACCAGCAATGTTGGGTTTGTTCCTGGTTGTTTGAAATGAAAATCTAGAGCCACACTAACCCTTTGTGCATAATGCTGTACATCTCTGGTCTAGACTTTGATAGAATGATTTTGATGTCATAGATTAACTCTAATTGATTGGAATTTAGGCGTTGGGATTTAGGCTCTAGTAGACGGAATCTCTTTGGTTGATGTTAGCATTTAGAGTCTGGTATGAATCTGGTTAGTGTTGGGGTTTAGTCCTTGGTAGTCTGAATCTGATTGGACGGTGCTGGTGTTTAAGCTTTCGTAGTCTGAATGTGATTGGATGGTGCTGGGGTTTAGGCCTTGGTAGTCTGAATCTGATTGGACAGTGCTGGGGTTTAAGCTTTCGTAGTCTGAATGTGATTGGATGGTGCTGGGGTCTAGGCTCTGGTAGATTGGACCCATACTGATGGTCTTCTGGTTTCCAAGAGGATCATTTTCATAATCACCACCAGCCTGCAACCAGAGTAACACACAGGAGAAAATAACCCAAACCTTAGTATTCACATCAACTTCTTTCATTTATTAATTCATTCATGCAGAGTAATTCACAATATGGCCATGACACCAAAGGTCTCCCAACTGAAGATCTGTTGCAGCAGAGATTATAGGTCAAACACACCTGGCTCTAATATCCAGATCCTCTTGTTTGTTAAGTCCTTAATTGTCTAGGTCAGGTTTGACAGATTAAATTGTAACTAAACCTTCCAGAGCAGAAGATCAATGATTCATATGCTGCTGTAAATCAATTGTATTATGTACAGTTTGAATAAGTTAAACATGTATAGACACTGTAGCCTCATAGAGCAGTTCTGAATGCTACTGACGTACACTTTTACATTTTAAAACATTTAATATTTGGTTATGATGAGACACAGACTCTGTTTAAAGACTCTGTTTTTAATGGGTCTTTTCACTCACTGTACTCTGTGTTCTTCTCTCAGTGTTTGTAGAGACAGACCCTGCAGAACAATTGAAGATGTTAGACAAAGAGCTGTTTTTCACAAGACTGGTAAATTTAATCTTCAATAGAGGAAATCTTTGAAACTTGAATTTAATGTATATTCATTAAAATATTACATTATTACCAAATCTGTTTTATGAGCACAAGCTGATTACCAGGACTGAAATTAAGCCTAAGCCTAGACTGACACATGATTACAAAATGTGTTTTTGGCTGAATGTACTACCTTTTGCCCATGTGTGGATCAGATAGTAGATCATTACTACAAACAGCAACAGAAACACACAGACGCAGAAAGTGAAGACAATCAAAGTGAAGAAATCTGTAGATGGAGCAAGAAATTAAACAACAATCACATTCACAACATATTCAGTCTAGACAAAGAGAGTTGTAAAACTTTTATAAAAACATACTTAAGAAAAGTCTATTAATATTATTAACTATATCTATTAATATTAATAATTAACTGTTATCATGACAAGTTCTGTGCCAGTAAAAAATGTTACTGATTTCATGCAAAACCACAACAGGACATGTGTTCCCACATGAATACAAAACTGAGCTTAAAACATGCTGGGTGATGTGATATCCTGCTGTAGTTTCACAATTATTGTACCTATCTTAGACACATGAATATACAAAAAGCAACTTATGTTGAGGTACACACTTTAGTACATCCACAGAGCGCAGCATCAGACTTTAGAGAAAATGACTTCATGCCTTGAGTAAAATTATATAAAAAAAAATTATAAAAAAATGTCATGGTCAAATGGCTTTGGAGAAGAAGGCATCAGGCTAAGTAACCACATCTTCTAAGGCAGCATGGTTTAAGTGGCATCGCATTTCATGATTTCTTATTAAATAAATTACAGTTTACTAGATTAGTTTAGAATTTATATGTTTTCTTCCAGCTTGACATCTTTGCCTGCTGAACTCTGCTGGTGCATGCCAGGACAGCTGCAGGGTCATCAGCTGGAGCCACCGTTTACTGATGTTTCGCACCGTACCCTACCCAGTTTATCTTTCAAATTGGGGTGTGGTGTGGGTATAGCAGTGGCGGTACGGGGTTGTCTACCCTTCACTCACCACAGCTGCTATTGGGCTGCTTTGGCCCAGAAACGGTTCCTCCTCTGTAGCCACAGTCTGTAGCTTGACCTCTCAGCCTTTTTTGACGATTTTTTTAATGGCCCTCTGTAGAATTTGTCTGGTCATTCCAACCGTAAAAAGAACTTGGATTGCTGACTTTCCCATAAAGCCCCTGCATCCAATTTCCACTGGGTAGATGGTTGTGTTCCATCCAGCCTCATTGTACTCTGATGCCTGTTTAGAGTACTTAAGTCTTGAACACATTGGTATTCCATCCTCTAAAGGGATATTGAGTTGAATGATAAGGACCTTCTTGGCATCTGTGTCATAACCACATTACATCTTGTTCATTGTTGCTATGATCTGTGGTGGGAAAACTAGTTGTTTGCCCACGCCTTTGGAGAAGTAAGAAGAGATATTGTCTTTCCTAATGCTAGCATCTCTCTGTTTTCCCCTGGCTTTACAAAGGGAATGAGAGGTTTGTGGTGACTTGAGGAGTTGTTTGCCCTCACCATACACTTCTCCAACAGCTTTGCTAGCTTTCTCAGCACCTGGTTGTGCTGCTATGCTAAGCACCCCATGCAAGTGAACGAATAGCTGCACCCATAGGTTTTATTACATTGCCACTGAAGTAAATGTAACTACCGCTAATGGCATACAATGGTATAAGGGCATCATGCAACTCAGGATGGTGTAGCATCATGTAGTGTGCTGCAACAGAATGCCAGCACATAGAGCCCAAAATAACATGTTCAGGTTCATTTTTACAGTCTACTTATATAAATTAAGAAATAGTGTTTAGCACCATTTATCATGGCTGACATTCATTTACTGACTCATCACAAACTGGCTGTTTTTGAGCTGAAAGAGTTAAAACAACTAGGATAGAAATGTTAGCTGAAGTAACTTACCATTAGCATCTGTCAGTTTATCTGTGTAAATCTCAAGCCACATTTTCTGTGGCCTCAAGATGGCTATAAAAATAGCAAAATGTTGCTTGGCATGCTGTGAGGCATTGAAGAATTGAACAGATTGGAGTCATGTAGCGCTCATTGCTACAGTGTGTAGGTGCCAGTATGCATACCTCCATTAAAAGCTATGGCTTCAATTTTCTGAACCCTGTGCAATGTAACAGAGGCACTCACCTCCCGAACCCCCTTGTTTAAAAAAGTAAACAAGAAGAGGAGTTATAAACAGGATTTAAAACAATAAAAAACAAAACTGACCAGTTCTTAGTGATCTTAGAGTTCTCGTTGGCTCACAAAGCTATAGCATATGAAATGAACATGCTCTTCCTACAGCACTGAGTGTTTTGTAGAACAGTAATAGTATCTTGAAGTCTATTCTGTAACAGACTGGGAGCCAGTATAACGATTTAAGAATGGTGTTGTGTGTGCCTTCATTTTTCCTAGTAAGAATCTGGCAGTTGTATTTTGGATAATCTGAAGGTATTTGATTGTCTTTTTTGGGAGATCAGTTAGGAGAGCCTTAGAGTGATCAATCCTGTTGGAAATAAAGGCATAGACGGATTTTTCCAGATCTTTACTCAGAAAATATCTGTCCTTGTTGACATTCTTAAGGTGATAAAAAGCTGATTTTAACTGCTTTGAGACAGCTGCTAAAACAAGAATTGAACCCTGAGTTACACCACAGGCCAGTGGCACACTCTCAGACATATTTTCACACAAAGTAGTCCCTTCCTTGCAGGCATGAACTAAATCATTTTAGAACAGTTTCTAAGAGCCCAACCCAGAGTCTCCAAAACAGATACAGTTATATAGAGTTCCTTGGCCTAACTGTCATTGGATTTATTTATATCAATGTTAAAATCACCAGCAATAACCAAGTTTTCAATATCAGTGGAAATAAAAGGTAACATCTGTAATTTATCAATCATATTAGCATTGTACTTTGGAGGCCTCTAAACAATTACTAGTGGCATTTTTTGAGCCCCTTTCAACCCAATGACAACTGCTTGCACTGAAAAGAATCCTTTAAAAAGAAGCTACACCTCCACCTTTCCTGACAGCACATGAGACATTTATAAAATTAATGTTTGGTGGGGCCAGCTTCATTAATATGGTTTCTGCACTACATTCAGGTAACCATGTTTTTGTTAAAAACATAAAATCAAGCCTATGAGATGTAATGACATCATTAATCAAATAAGACTTGTTTGTGAGAGATCTAATACTAAGAACAGATAATTGAATTACTTGTGCACTTTGACCCAGAAGCTGTGACTCACATTTTACATACTGCAGATTGGATGAATACACTTTATCTGACAGGTACTCCCTGTTCCCTCTGTTTCTAATATGTACTGGAATGGGAGATGTTTTGAAAACATGTACTGCTGACATCATCGTAGCAGCTTGGACCAAAAAATATCTGTTTGCCAGATTGTTTGAAAATTGTTACCTCTTCTCTTATAGCAGAGGAAAGTGGGTGGAGCTCCTGTTGACAACAAAGAAGAGATCAAAGCTACCTTACTGCCTAGCTACTGCCATTAGGAGACTCACTGAGCCCTTGCAGTGGGCCAAACCTGTTCTGCAAATGGTGTAACTAGGGCTGATATTCTGCTCTGTCTTTGTGATGTGGTATCTGAGCAGCAACTATGGCATTAGCATTATGGGCTGTGCTAGTAGCAGTGGAGGATTAGACTGCAGAGCTATATGTAGCTTGGTGTTTGGAATTAGCTTTAATGTGAACCCATTGCTCATTTCTGCCAGCTTTACTCACGTTAGCAGCTCCATCCATGTGTTCCACTGGCTCAGCTCTGTTTGTCTCCACTGCCTGATTCTGCATTAAACTGTCCACCTGTTTGCTGCTAAAACTCCCACATGTAATGGAGGAATGAGAGTCCTTAAACTCTGATTACTGGCTCCAAAACTGACATTTTTTTGCAGAAGACTGTAAAAATTCCGACAACACGTGCTGAAACCTGATGAGGCATTTTTGGACGTTTTTACTTGGTGGCCAGCACAAACATGTCCAATTCATGTGTCTATTACAGTACCATTAAAAAATTAATAAATAAATATTAAAAAAAAGAAAACTATTGTAGTGTTTTGTAGTGTTCTTGGCTTTTCTATATATAACAAGCTCAAACACTGTAGCTTGAATGGCAAGGAAGCAGGAAGTGCAACTAGGGCTAGGAATGCCGCAGTCTTTAATTGCTTTACCACTGGCCTTTCTGCACCCAACGAATTCCTTCTTGTGTTCTTTCATTAGTAACAAAGCATAACACATAATTCATTATTGATAATGACCATATTCACATTGTTATTAAGTTACTAAAAGACTGTATTGTAAAGTGTCACCAAAAAAAAAAAATCCCACAGGCAGGACAACATCCACTCACACACAACAAATACACATTTTAAAATACATACAAAAGTCTACACTGGTACACAACATTACACTGACACATCTTACCAGAATGACCTGAAATGTAGCATGTTTTTGATTATGGTGATAATGAACTTTAGCATAATTTGAGAAACATGGCATCAATAAAAATCCATGAATTACTTTAAGCCAAGATGGCAAGAAAATTAGATAAATAAGATCAGAATGTGAACACACACACACACACACACACACACACACACACACACATCAAATTGAGAAAAAGAAGGGTGTGTAGTATTACCAGATTAACCCTAACCCTAAGTTAAAATAACTATGTATAAGTAGAGCTAAAACCGTTTTTGAGAATAACCACAATGGACTATACTGTAGATGGTTAATAAGCTCTTAGTATCATCAGAAAAAGAAGCCATTACACATGTTACAGATGTACAAACCCACTGTAACACTATGCCTCTGTGTTGGAAATTGTCAATATGAAGTACAAAACTGATATTTTTACAGTAGAGTACAGAACAGAAAATAAGAGAATGAATTACCTTTAAGCCTATTGCTGTCATTCATGGAACCTGATGGAATGATTGAAAGAATTAAAAACATGGAAACTATTTTGAGTGCACTGATTTAAAATGAACAACATCTATCAAACACAGCAGAAGAGGATAGGTTGACATTACAGGCTTCTAATCCAGTGTCTTAAATACTATGAAGGCTTCTAAGGCAGTTTTATTCCATGTGGAGCCCCACAGGGTTCAGTTTTAGGGTCTTTGCGCTCTGTATACATGTTACCTCTAGGTAAGATACAAACTTTCATAGCTATGCTGATGATGCACATTTATACATTTCCATTCCTTCTGGTAACCAAGACTCTGTAGATAGGCTGACCAGCCACATGTCAGATATAGTAAATCCAGAAAAAAAAAACAGAAATATTGTTTGCTGGTACTAAAACAGCACTGAAGGTCAGCTCTTCATCTTCATGTACCAAACCTATGTATGAAAGTATGAAATCTGGGTGTGATCTTGGGCTCTGAGCTCTGTTTTATCCGCCTGTAAATGCGGTCACTAAAGTAACTTTTTATCATTTGTAAAATATCACTAAAGGTCAGCCTTTTATGTCTCAGAGCGATGCAGAGGAACATGCTCATGCATTCAGTATTTGCAGTAATGTACTTTTTACTAGGTGCCCTAAGAAAACAATACATCCCTTACAAGTTGGACAAAATGCGGCTGCATGAATCCTAAAATTAAACAGAGAGATCACATCACTCCTGTTATGAAAAAAACCTGCATTGGCTGCCTTTATCGCTCCGGATAGATTTTAAGGTTCTGCTACAAGTTCTTAAGGCTCTAAATAACACAGCACCTGCTTACATAACAGAAAATCTATCTGTTTATGTTCTAGCACATATTAGATCTGCAGGCACTGATCTTCTGCAAACACCTTCTGTAAAATACAGAAAATTTGGAGACACTCTGTTGCTTCTAAACTGTGAAACGCAATTTTACAGACAGTCAAGCTCAGTTCATATGTTTAAGGTACATTTTAAAGTATCTCTCTTTAATTTAGCATTTCGATAAAACTCTGCATCTTGTGGTATTTATCTTTTTAATTTGATGTGTCATTGTTTTACACCTAATTTCTTCCATTACTGTTAAGGTTTATCACCTGTCTGTAAAGCACTTTCAGCTGTCAGCAGCATAAAAGTGCTCTAAAAATAAAGATTATTATTATTATTATTGTTGTTGTTGTTGTTGTTCTGGTAAACCAGCTTTGAACAGTTTCAGGCAAGAACACAGTCAATCCTTAGAAAAGGAGGTCAGACAGAGAGGAGAGTGGGCTGATAAAGACATGATGATAACAGCATATCTAGAACCTGAACTCTTCTACAGTTCACTACAGTGAAGCAGAGATACACATGAAGAACTCACACAGTCGTGTGGACTCACCTGAAGATTCCTGCAGCACAGAGTAGAGCAGAAACACCCAGAGCCACATCTTTACTGAGAGAACACTGCTGTTCATCTCTCTTTTTCTCTCCCCCTAAGCCCCCCCCCCATCTGTTTCAGCAATGTCTCTTCTGAGTGAGTTAAAAGAGACACAGGTATTTTTAGTCTCCAGCTCACTGACCACATCCTGGAAAAACTACTACTTCTCTTCCTGCTGAGAGGCTCCAAATAATTTTGCTCATCAAAATGCTTCACTGGACACACCCATACTGATCAATGAACAGATATTATTTTTTTGTGTTTACTGCCCATATGCTGTAACATTTAATGGTCAATGACTGTTTTTAAGGGTTGAATGCTTGTAAAGAAACCAAACACAAATAAACCGAATATTGGATAGCAGATTATATGCTGTCACGAGCTGTCATGACAGATTATATCTATTAATAAAGTAGTCATGGTACACCACACTTCATTCTGGATATCGCCCTGTTTTAGACAGCTCCCCCTGGTGGTGACCCCATAGGGTCATAACACACTCAAAACAAATTCCACACATTAAAAGTTTGATTCACTCAGAAATAGAAGAGTGAGTATACAGAGTGGTCTGCCTTGTTGTTTGGGGATTCCAGAGACCCTAGTGTTGTGGGGGTGACATAAAATGAGTCCAAAATTAACCAATTTTCTCTGAGACTGTTTTTCTAACTCAGTACTCTGAAAGTAAGCAGACATTTCACCCCAACAAAGTCCACTAAAAATCTTGTCATTAGTAAAACTTTACAGATTAGGAAATGTGTTATATGTAGGTCAATTTGACCACGAAGAGTTCAAATGCTTAAATCAGAGAAAACAACAAATTTGAATCAACTACTGGTTCATGCAAAAACTTGTCAAACAGGTAAACTAACCATGTTCAGATTTTCAGTCTTTAAAATATACACATATATCTGGCATAATTGTCTTCTGGTTTCTAGTTGGTTTCAAGGCTTGACGGAGACATGCTGCTGCTGTTGTAGTGTCATGAGGCTCAGCCTGACTCTGGCTCGCTCCAAAGCTGGCTCTCATCTAGGAAGATGCTCTCTCCTCTCTTTTGGAGGCTTCACAATGGCCTGACCCAGCTGTTTCAGGAAAATCCTCCTTCAGTTTGTGAAGGTCAGATCCAAGTGTGGCAAAATATACAAGTAGAAAAGTCATACAAATCAGACAAAGCGGACAAGATACAAACGTGGGGCAAAAAGGCAAAGTGGAACAGAGAAGATGCGTCCAAAGCAGCGAAAAGTCCTTAGCAGCGGGGGAAAGACTCACACTGCAACCGCACACAGGAGGCCAGCACAGGAAGGCTGTAGATGTTCACCACAAAGGGTGATGTCACATTGTTGCATGTGACATCACATTGTTGCATGTGGCATGTAGGAGAGGCTATTGTGAAAATCTGACTTATTTGTGTTGCTCTGAAAGTCATCACAATGTCCAGTTCACGCAGCTGTTTGCTACTGCTGAATAGAACTTAGCACATACTTTGCATAGTTGTTTTGTCTGCATTTACATTACAGCAAAGTGAGGAACAATAAAAAGTTGGGCCTTTTCAACTTTATACAAACAAGAAGTGAGTTTTGGTGACAGTCATTTTGATGGTAAAAAGTGTGCTGCAGTGCATTATGTCAACGTTTAAAACTTCAGAATTGAAGAGAAATTAGTGGGTTTTTACATTTGTTCACATTAAAAAAATATATACACGTGATGCCTTTTCTCACCTGTTTTATCAGACCATAGATCTAGACTCCACCTCTGCCCACAGCTGAACTCATGCACATTCTATCAACACACTCATAAGACCAGCAGTCAGTGGGGTGAGAGTTTCACTTCTATCTTTATTTAACCTTGTCATCAAGCCTCTACTGGCTTCAGGTTCATACTGTGTTTATCAACTGTCAAATAACAGCATGTCCACATATAAACTAATAAATACAGTGAGACAATATAAAGCTATTTCTTTTAGTTTCAGATAAGAACGCAGTCATTCTGTGGTATTAAAAAGCAGAAGAGAGGCTAAAGGCTCTTTGGTCCAGCAGTGATGATTCCTGCAGTGGAGCAGAAACACAAAGAGCCACATCTTTACTGAGTAAACAGAACTGTTTATCTCTCTTTTTCTCTCCACCTAAGCCCCCCCCCCCCCCATCTGTATAAGAGACACAGGTATTTTTAGTCTCCAGCTCACTGACCACATCTGGAAATAACTATTACTTCTCTTCCTGCTGAGAGGCTCCAAATAATTTTGCTCATCAAAATGCTTCACTGGACACACCCATACTGATCAATGATCAGATATTATTTTTTTGTGTTTACTGCCCATATGCTGTAACATTTAATGGTCAATGACTGTTTTTAAGGGTTGAATGCTTGTAAAGAAACCAAACACAAATAAACCGAATATTGGATAGCAGATTATATGCTGTCATGAGCTGTCATGACAGATTATATCTATTAATAAAGTAGTCATGGTACACCACACTTCATTCTGGATATCGCCCTGTTTTAGACAGCTCCCCCTGGTGGTGACCCCATAGGGTCATAACACACTCAAAACAAATTCCACACATTAAAAGTTTGATTCACTCAGAAATAGAAGAGTGAGTATACAGAGTGGTCTGCCTTGTTGTTTGGGGATTCCCGAGACCCTAGTGTTGTGGGGGTGACATAAAATGAGTCCAAAATTAACCA